>NW_019656728.1:0-385 GCF_002806865.2 Cucurbita pepo subsp. pepo
TAACATACATCACAGCACGTCATACTCATACATCATCATAAATCAAACAATCTTTAGTCTATCCGATAGCAAGGCTACTTACTTGGTTGGCCTTGGCCGAAGTACTCCCTAATTAGCTAAACATAAGCTCCCGTTCCGTGAGAGCTATTTCCTACGTTGCCGGGGTTTGTTTCCTATCACACCGTTCGCCACCTTCCATTAGTATTTCACAATTAATTTACCAATAATTCAATAAATGTGAAATANGGGCCAAAAATAGATTTGGGAGGGTCAAAGCAGTGGAAATCGGGTAGAAAAACGGTGAGTCGAGCCGAACAGCTGCTGGGAGACGCTGAACCGTTTGCGCCGAGCCGAGCTGAGGGACCGCATGCACCGCTATGTGCCA
>NW_019656729.1:0-385 GCF_002806865.2 Cucurbita pepo subsp. pepo
AGAAAATCCCTCAATGACGGTCTCTTCACATATACTAAATTTTTTCCAAATTTAGTCACTTACTGAATTCCACAATTCCGTTCCAAGGTCGGAGAATGGTAGGGAAGACACTAGTGGTGGTTCGAAATCGTTCGTGAGGAAGACGAAATTAAAACAAGAAAGAAATTTAAACTACAAAAGGTTACTACTCAAACTTATTGAGTTTTAATGCTTTTGAACATGCTAGCAAATTTACTAAAATTGATGTACTTAGAGTGCCTAACATCCAAATTGCTTCCGCATGTGTGACATTAACCCCATNAAACCCAAAGTTCATCTTTTCCAGAGCTTGTCCTTTCTGGCAATCTTCAAGCTTTGAAGAGTGAGAAACCACAAGTTCATCCTT
>NW_019656731.1:0-385 GCF_002806865.2 Cucurbita pepo subsp. pepo
GTGAGTATTCCTGCCTGTCACGCAGGTGACTCCGGGTTTGATCCCCAGTTGTCCGTAGTTTTAACGAAACTCAAAATTGGACAGCGGTGAACCTGTCATGCAGGCAGTTTGGGTTCGATCTCCAACAACGGTAGTTGGACGAAAGTCGAAACTAGATTGTTGTTCCTAGCCTAAAAAATGGTTTATGAAATCTCGTGTGTTAACAAATAATATGTGTTCAGAGGTCGTTGCAGTGGTACACTGTAGAGTATTTCCGCTTGTCGCTCGAGTTATTATGTGCCAGAGATCGTTGCAGTACAAGGGTGAGCATTCCTGCTTGTCGCTCGAGTGACCCGACTTNGAGATCGTTGCAGTACAAGGGTGAGCATTCCTGCTTGTCGCTCGA
>NW_019656732.1:0-385 GCF_002806865.2 Cucurbita pepo subsp. pepo
AAGATCAAATGAAGAGAATCATTATCCACGGGTTGCGATCAGAATATAGAAGCTTCATTATTGCCGTGCAAGGATGACCCACTCAACCATCACTTGTAGAGTTTGAAATTTTTTTAGCCAGCCATGAAACCATGGCTAAACAAACGGGCGGCATCACATTAAAGGGTGAAGAAAAAATACTCTACACAAGTGAAAGTAGGGGAAATAATAAATCATCCACCAAACGTGGATACAAAAATGGTGACAAAAGTAGAAGTCATCAAGGAACTGCACAACCTAAGAGAGCTCAGAAGAANAGGAAGAAGGGCCACATGTCTAAAGACTGTTGGTCCAAGAAAAAATCTGTCGAAAACAATGTGGCATCCTCCAACATGGAGATGGAGGA
>NW_019656733.1:0-385 GCF_002806865.2 Cucurbita pepo subsp. pepo
GTGGTTCACCTCTTCCTAATAGGTCTTCCATCTTCTGGTACTTGGCCGAGAAGTTGACTAGTTGCTCTATCTCTAGCTTTAGGATGTAAAGGCAGTTTGCCGTGCACCGAACTTGAGTGAGCAACCGTCGTCGATCATCGCGGATCCTAAGTAGCCCGCGTTTGATGGAAATGTGGCAGCCGGCCTTATCGAGTTGACCCAGNTCTCGAGATGAAGTAGACGCGCCGGTCAGCTTGTGATGATTGCCTCCCTTGCCGACGAATAGGATGGTGCCGTGCCCTTCGATCTCGACGATAGAGCAGTCGCCGAATTTCACTGTCCCACGAATCCCCGAGTCAAGCTCGGAGAACGCAAACTTGGCCCCGGTCATATGGTTTGTTGCCCC
>NW_019656734.1:0-385 GCF_002806865.2 Cucurbita pepo subsp. pepo
ACCGAAAATGGGTCATGACTCCCTTTTTGTTTTCACTTACTAAATCTATAAAATGTCTCATATTTTTATTCATTTTCTCTTTTCTTAAATATCAAAATCTGAAATAAAAAGGAAGAGCTCTCTAAAATATTATTCTTTGCCAGTAATTTCACATAATTTAACATTATAAAAATTGGTAAANAATAAAAAGGAAGAGCTCTCTAAAATATTAGTCTTCCTAAGTTTGCTGGCGACATTGTTTGTTGTCGAACTTGATAATGTGAGTTTGTAACCCATCCGTTAGGATTCTTGGAATGAATCTCTAGATTATCCCTTCTATGTTGGGAGCTGGGCCATGAGTCTTGGGTGAAGGAACCGTTGGTTTACTGCCTCTAAGAGTTAAGGA
>NW_019656735.1:0-385 GCF_002806865.2 Cucurbita pepo subsp. pepo
TTAGCTGTCAGATCCATAAATCTGTAAGATAGTAGCCAAATAAAAATTGGCTAATAATATTGGTCTATAGAATGAAAATAAATATAGAATTAGAGTAATATCTTATTTACAGATGTTTACAAAACTGACAATCTATTTACATAATGGGAATGAAAATAATTACCATGAGGGAGGAGGAAGATTTGTTAAAGAAAATTTAAAACTATAACGGGAGATATCAGAGGGCATGAAACTCCATTAAATTGTGTTTAACAGTAAATATCATAATTTTAACAAGTAAATTAGAGAAATAATTGTATAGAGTTCAAACTTGAAACTGATGTTATGGGCTCANTAATTTTAACAAGTAAATTAGAGAAATAATTGTATAGAGTTCAAACTTGAA
>NW_019656736.1:0-385 GCF_002806865.2 Cucurbita pepo subsp. pepo
ATTAAACAAAAAGAGAGAATCTGAGATTGGCATTTGAACTATAATTAATATGTGTCGGAATTGAACTATTACGAATTAAACAAATAAGATTTAAATATCTTAATCAATTATGTGTCGGAATTGATTGGGATTGGCATTTGAATTAATATTAAATATTAATTTAATAGTTTAATTAATCATTTAATGTTACTTTAATTTAAAATTAATTATTCAAATTAATTGTTGAATTAAAATGGAAAAATCCATGTTAGTGGAATTTTGAGGTGTCAAAANAGTTTAAGTGAAATTTTGAGGTGTCAAAATTTGGTTTACCCAAACTTTCATCCTTGCCAAATAAACCCTACAAGTGGAATTTTGAGTGTCAAAATTTGGTGATCTCAAATTT
>NW_019656737.1:0-385 GCF_002806865.2 Cucurbita pepo subsp. pepo
ATTCAATTAATTAGATCTTTTGTTAGCATTTAAAGTTATAGAAAATAAGATTAGAATCAATAAAATTTTAGTGACAGATCTATCAATATGATAGTAGCCAAACAATGGATTAAAATTGGCCAATAATATGTGTTTANGCCAATAATATGTGTTTACATAATGAAAATAAATATAAGGTTAGAGTAATATCTTGGTTACATAATTGAAAATTTATTTACAAAATGAAAATAACTACAAAGAGGGAGGAGTTGAGGAAAAATTTGTTGAATAAAACTTAAAAATAAAACAGTAAATATCAGAGGGCAACTAACTCCATTAAATCTCGTCAATATTAGAATTTAACAATGACCAATGTAAATTAGAGAAATAATTTTATAGAGTTCAA
>NW_019656738.1:0-385 GCF_002806865.2 Cucurbita pepo subsp. pepo
AACTCCCACTTGCTTCACCTATGGTTTCTCAGCAAGAGTCTTAGGAATTTCATGAGTATCTATTGTACCATCACTGCATGAATTTTCTTGCCACTCAAGTTCAACTCCCACTTGCTTTGTAGTCTCAGAGTTTACCTTCTCTCTATCCTTGTATATGACATTTTCATCAAAGGTCACATCACAGTGTCTTAGGATCTTCATATTTTTCTCATCCCAAAACCTGTACCCGAACATGTCAGAGCCATAGCCTATGAAGTAGCATTTCACAGCCTTAGCATCAAACTTATCTTTCTTCTCTGGATCAACAAAAACATACGCAGTACANTTCTTCTCTGGATCAACAAAAACATACGCAGTACAACCAAAGGTTCTCAAGTGAGAGTAC
>NW_019656739.1:0-385 GCF_002806865.2 Cucurbita pepo subsp. pepo
CACCTTGATGTGTTATTCTCAGGGGCCCAAGTGCAAAGCCCTGTAGTCTATCCGTGGTCAGGGAGGCTGATGGTGTTAATATAACACATGCGGAAGCAATTTGGACTTTAGGCACTTTTAGAACACCAATTATAGTAAATAACTAGCATGTTCATAAGTATTAAAACTTAATGAGTTTAGATACTAACTTTTTGTAGTTCAAACTCCTTTTTCCTCACGAACCGGNATTTTTCTCACGAACCGGTTTCGAACAACCACTAGTGTTTTCTCCACTATCTTCCAGCCTTAGAACGGGATTGTGGAATCCGGTGAATTTTGTATATGTNTCTTAGAACGGGATTGTGGAATCTGGTGAATTTTGTATATGTGAAGAGAGTGTTTGTGA
>NW_019656740.1:0-384 GCF_002806865.2 Cucurbita pepo subsp. pepo
AAATAAAATAAATACGTATATATAAACACTTTTACCAGATCCCATAGAAAATAAATAATTATGAAATAAAATAAATACGTATATATAATTTTATTGTACACAAAAATGTATATTTTAAAATTAACAATAAATTTAGATTGTTTTGGTTCAATCTAGTTTTGGTGAACCCATAAACAACCTCACTCATAAAAGTTTTCAATTATTTGAATCTAGTCCAAATAAGTTCATAACTGAACTCGAACCAGATTGGTTCGGTCAATCCATCTAGTCCAAAAAAGTTTATAACTCAATCATAAAAGTTTTCAGTTATTTGAATTCAGTTCAAATAAGNCCAAAAAAGTTTATAACTCAATCATAAAAGTTTTCAGTTATTTGAATTCAGTT
>NW_019656741.1:0-384 GCF_002806865.2 Cucurbita pepo subsp. pepo
CCCCTTTTGTATTGGCTGCGTTTCTTGTTTCAATTTTTGTTTTATTTTCTGCATGTTTGTGTATTTTCGTTGTGTTCAGATTGCTTTATCTTAGTTCTGTTTGGGAATTGGATGTTGATATCGTTTTCTGATTCCGGAAACGTGAGTACTGTGTCCATGGATGAAATGCAGTTTGTATTCATGCGCTGATTATGCCCTTAAAACCTTGGGAGATTGGCAATCCATTATGTGAGATCTTCATCATATAGCAGATAGTGGCAGCTTCCAATTTAAAGTTGTACTCTTGATTACTGAAGAAATGTTTGATTGGGATGTTATTGTATGGCTTCCGAGTTTTCTAATTGATGTAAGAGTCTGATGGAATGTGCAGAGTGGAATTTGTGG
>NW_019656742.1:0-384 GCF_002806865.2 Cucurbita pepo subsp. pepo
GATCGGGTCATAAGAATTCAAATCACATATTGGAGTGAATTAAATTTATCATAACTCATCAACTTAAGCAAAATTATTACCGTTAGTAAAGGTGTTAGGGTTGGAGGCGAGCTTGGAAGTAGAGTTGGAAGAACCGAGCTCGGCTCCAACTCGAACATCGAACGAGTTATGGTTGTTGCGGGAGACAAAGGAGTTGCTCCAAATGGAATCATTGGTGGACAAATTGGCAAGGCTGGCGGTCTGGAGACGAAGCTGGTCGCTGAATTGCCAGAAAGACTGCTGGTTGCTGCTGTAATTTTGATCCATAACCGGATTTCTTCACCTCGGAATCGCCGAAAACAAAGAACAAAAACTAAACACAGGGGTAATTCGGGAATTATAAGA
>NW_019656743.1:0-384 GCF_002806865.2 Cucurbita pepo subsp. pepo
TCTTTATTATTGTTGTTGTTGGGGAGAGCGCGAATAGAATTGTAAATTGAATCGTTGCTTTCTTGCTTTTCAGACTGTTCATGAAGGACGGATTTATCAACTCAAGCTATTCTGTGGACAGGATTATCCTGATAATCCTCCCAGCGTGAGATTTCAAACTCGGATTAATATGACCTGTGTCAATCCAGAAACTGGTGTGGTATGTGATGATTTTGTGAAACACTTACTGCATTGTGACGAAAATAAATTAACAGCTTAGCTGAATGATTAGGTGGAACCAAGCCTTTTTCCCATGCTTTCTAATTGGCAAAGGGAGCATACAATGGAGGACATATTAATGCAGTTGAAGAAAGAAATGACTTCTCCCCAGAACAGGAGACTAAG
>NW_019656744.1:0-384 GCF_002806865.2 Cucurbita pepo subsp. pepo
ATATGCACCAAACCATACTGCACATAGGAGAATGACATGATTCAATCTGCTATTCTCCAGGGGAAATAAAACATGAGAAATTTATAGAGCATAAACAAAGATTGTAGGGCAATAACAAAAATTGAAGTATGAGCACAGACAGGGAATAGGTTTGGTCAAAACATTAAGACTTCAATGGAGATATAGGCATCAAGAAAAATGGATGTAAGCCTACTAAAGTGGAAACTAATCATCACATATCGATTTACAGTCGATACTTGTTTTCCCAAACAAGGAACAGCCACAATTGTGTTCAATAGTGAATTATATCATCTTTATCCTTTTCTAATAGAAAAGGATAAAATGGAGAATAGCTCAAGAATCTACTTTCTTAACTCAAATCTT
>NW_019656745.1:0-384 GCF_002806865.2 Cucurbita pepo subsp. pepo
AAAAAAAAAGTGTAGATATATGGCAATTGAAAACTTTCTCGCTGGCAGATAATAATGCATGCATTAACTTTACTCTTCTGGAATAGGGGGAAAGGGAGAACAGACAAGCTTCCAATCGGGAATTTCGAATCCAATTAAATTCTGCCAACTACTTTTTCCAGCTATACGCACAGTAAATCTGTCCGATCCACCAATAAAGTTTATTTGAACGAAAAGACCAAATAGATAAATGTTGACGATCGTTAATAAAGAACATTCAAAATAAATCAAAACGAAGGTTTATCTATAACTCCTGTAAACAACGAAATCACGAACCGTGAAGTTAAAGCTTTGCGAGTGGGGAGTGTGACCGTCTGTCCGTATTCGCAAAGAGCAAAAAAAAAA
>NW_019656746.1:0-384 GCF_002806865.2 Cucurbita pepo subsp. pepo
AATTTGTTGTGAGATAATTTCTCTGCTCACTTCAGCTTGAAAATTTAAGGAAACTCCACATATTGCTTCATCAAACTAAACCAGACCCCCTTACCACACTCGTGTGCACACATGGGGAAATAAAGTTTTAGCACCCCTCCCTATAGGGAACTATTTTTCCCTTCAAAATTCATTCATAAAAAAAATGAAACTTAATCACAGGTTTCTTATTCCACAGATACTGGAAAAAGGGTCATCGTGTAATCCAGAAGTAAAGCCAAAAACTAACAGCAAAAGACTAACATTTTAACCCAAAAATTAACATACCTTTCTGTACCATGCTATTGGCAAGGAAGAAAGTAACATAAAAAGAAAGAAGGCATGCAAAGGAAAATGAATTACAAA
>NW_019656747.1:0-384 GCF_002806865.2 Cucurbita pepo subsp. pepo
GTTCATTCCTACTAAGTATTAATCTTTTATTATAATTGTCATTGTCACATACTATGTGCATTTCATTAATTTAAAAGTTAAAAAAAAACCTAAATTTGTAATTACTAGCCTTGTATTAAAAATAAATTGCATAAATCTTTTTTTTATTATTATTATTTATGACGATCCATAATTACAGATATTTATGTTGTATATAACAAAAGAAAAAAAATTCGATTTTGTTTTATAATTCATTGAAAATATATTTATGAAAAATAATTTTTATGATAAAATTTGAAAGAAAAACGTAACAAAGGGTGGAAACTTCAACATTGTTGGCGACAATTTTATTTAAATTTTTAAAAAATAGAAGTTAAGTTCATAAAAAAAAAAAAAAAAAAATTA
>NW_019656748.1:0-384 GCF_002806865.2 Cucurbita pepo subsp. pepo
AAGAAGAAGAAGAAGGTCCACGCTTATTCCGGAACATCATGTATCCGAGGGGCAATACGACTCCGATCATCATTATAACGGCCCCAATTATGTATCGGAGTGGACTGGGCGGTTCCACTTCAATGAACGTCCCGAACTGCGACGAACGCAATCATCTTTCTCGAATCAGAAATTCACAAATTCCATTGCATAAGAAAACAAAACATTTATAAAATAAAGAACCCTAGAACTTGAGATTGAATTGATGTTGTACGAGATCTGGATCTTAAGCTTTGAGGGACTTACAGGCATTTGTAGAACACAGAGCGAAAGGACCGCAGAAGATGAAAGCCGGGGATTTTAGTAAATGAGGGAAATTGTGTTCTCTTTCTACCTATGTGTTTT
>NW_019656749.1:0-384 GCF_002806865.2 Cucurbita pepo subsp. pepo
ATATTTTGTACATAAAAATACTCTTAATCTATTTTAATATGTTTTTGAATGAATTGATCTCATTCCACAAAAATAAAAAGTTATTTATAGCATACTGCAAGACCTTTTAAAGAGTTTCTATATGCTTTCAATTAGTTAAAAAGCATATTATTTCTACAAAATTCATGAAATTTCAATGAAAATTAAAGAAATTTATGATTTTATGGAGATTTTTACATTGTTTTTTAAAATTAAATTGAGTGAGTTAATTAACAAAAAATTATTAGAGGTATTGTGAACTTTATGGGTTAAAAGCCCACTAGTTAAAAGGCATCGGGCCCAAATTTCAACTTTATGGGCTTCACATATAGACTGAGGCCCATTAGATTTTAGAGGCATTTTGGA
>NW_019656750.1:0-384 GCF_002806865.2 Cucurbita pepo subsp. pepo
TCCGGGTGAGAATAAACCCATTATCTGACCTTCTTGTTTTGGTTCACTCGAGCTTCCCTTTTCAAATACAACAATGGCAGCAAGCATAGATTTATCATGCCTAAGATTCTTTCTCAATTGTACTATCGTCATCATTTTCACCCCTCTTGGTTGGTGGATGTTTGTTTGAATGATCGTCGTTAGACTCCGTTACTACTGGGCATGTAACTTACCAACAAAATTAATTCCAAGAAAATTTACCAAGTCGAGTTAGACTCCGTTACTACTAGGCATGTAACTTACCAAGTCTCCAGCTTGATAATGAACTTACCAAGAAAATTAATTTCAAGATGCTTCCAGTTGAAACGATTGAGAGCTCATCTCCTCTTGATTTCTTCTTCAATT
>NW_019656751.1:0-384 GCF_002806865.2 Cucurbita pepo subsp. pepo
TTGGAAAAAAAAATTGAGTCAAGACCATAAAATTTGAATATTTAAATTGATGGGTGAATAACATAAGTGCGTTTAATGGAAGCTGAGCTTTGGAAGTAGTGAGATGTAGAAAACTTTCTTGCCTTAATACGTATTGATGATTTTTAGAAATACAACAGCAAGTATGAAATTTATGAGATGATTTAAAAGTATCAAGCCATAGTTGGGATGAGGCATTACGATCATGGTGAAAATTTTAGAGGTATATAGAGAGGGACTACACTATGAGATTGTCAAAGTACCTTAAATTTAAGAAACCATGATTTAAGATGCACTTGGGTAGGGGATACACGAGGATTACAGAAGTGGGACATTGTCTCTAAATCAACTAGAAGTTTTGTCGTA
>NW_019656752.1:0-384 GCF_002806865.2 Cucurbita pepo subsp. pepo
CAAATATGTTTCACAAAGGGAGATTGGTTTTGTTTGTAACACTTGAAAATTTGCAGGTAGGAATTTCGGTTGATGGGAATGGAGAGAAAGTTGGAACGTTTGCATTGGCATATGCAGCACACAAAGCAACTTCTCCAATAAGGTTTCCTCCAACAGTGGCCCTTACTTCAGTGGTTGCAACTTGGATTGGGAAGAAAGTAGAGGAAGAGAATTAGCATAACTCCCAGTATTAGTCATTTGTTAGAGGTTTATCTAAGATATTATTTTATTTGATAGTGTATATTCAGCTAAATCCCATATAGATTGCATACTAAATCCCATACAGATGGGCGTTTGATTTCGAAGTTAATAAAATGGTTAAAGAGTCTCAATTTCTTAGACTCT
>NW_019656753.1:0-384 GCF_002806865.2 Cucurbita pepo subsp. pepo
CCCCCCCAGCTCCTTCGGGGCCCAATGTCCTCCTTGGCACACCGCCTGGTGTCCACCTTCCTTCGGGGCTTACCGTCCTCACTGGCACACCGCCCGATATCTGGCTCTGATACCATTCGTAACAACCCAAGCTCACCACTAGCAAATATTCTCTTTAGCCTTTCTCCTTCGGATTTCCTCTCAAAGTTTTTAAAACGCATTTGCTAGGGAGAAGTTTCCACGCTCCTATAAAAAATGCTTCATTTCCCACTCCAACCGATGTGAGATCTCACAACTTTCAGATTCTATCAATGTCTTACGAAAATTCTTTAGCTTCCCTTTAACACAGTTTTTCTTTCAAAACCTAGAGCTTAAGCCAGTTATCATGCATGTCTACTGGCTAAG
>NW_019656754.1:0-384 GCF_002806865.2 Cucurbita pepo subsp. pepo
CTACCTATTTTAGGAACAATAAACTATCTATCATATCGCCTTTTTGAGGCTAAGATATTAAAATACATGTTGCATCGCGTTTTCAGGCAAAAACAGTAATCTTCTTGTTCTCATACCCTCACAAGTTAGAACAGTATGAGACCATGGCTCCCCACTAAGCACAACTATAGGTACATAGTAGTATACCCTCTTTGACTCTTGAGATTCTCTATGGGGTGACAACTGAACTCTATGTATCAAGTAAACTCTAATCTCTCTTGGTTACGACACATGGTCTAACATTCTTATAATATGTATTCAAGAGCATATATAATTGGGCATTGGTTCTATTCGACTCTTTCAAGTATTTCTTAAAACTTGCTCCATGTGGTTACTTACTTGTTT
>NW_019656755.1:0-384 GCF_002806865.2 Cucurbita pepo subsp. pepo
AACACTCAATTCAAACGACACTCGAACTCGTAGTCAATCATTAAATGCTAAATGGTACTTGTGACCGTACTTAATTGCTTGCATTTGTTTTGTCTATTGACAATGTCAATGTGCTTTTAAACAGAGCTATATATGAATACAAAGTTAAGGTATAATCCATCTCAAACATGATTCTTAGTGAAGCATCATATATCAAGCACCAAGCAACAGTCCAAGTATGGAGTCAAGAGCTATTCACCTCTGTACACCCTCATGCATACAGAGGTGAGATCCCATATTGGTTGGAGAAGGAAACGAAACATTCCTTATAAAGGTGATAAGTAACGGGCCAAAGCGGACAATATTTGCTAGCAGGAGCTTGGGTTGTTACAAATGGTATCAAAG
>NW_019656756.1:0-384 GCF_002806865.2 Cucurbita pepo subsp. pepo
TTTTCCTTGTGTTTTTTTATGTGTATGGACCAAAAGTTTACACCTCACCATCTTCCTTTCACTAACTTCTTTGTCTTCTTCCTCTACCATTTTTGGCTCTTTCTGATACGATATTCATTCATTCCGTCCAAAAATTAAAAAAAAACTCGATGATTCGAAAAGTCTGAACCCAATTGAACCGTTATAAATTAAGGATGGGTTAGGTTGGGTTAAATTAGATTGTGTTGGATGATGGAAGTCTCACGTCGGCTAATTTAGGGAATCATCATGAGTTTATAAGTGAGAAATACTAACTCTATTGGAATGAGGGCTTTCGGGGAAGCCCAAAGCAAAGCCATGAGAGTTAGGCTCAAAGTGGACAATATCATACCATTGTGGAGAGTC
>NW_019656757.1:0-384 GCF_002806865.2 Cucurbita pepo subsp. pepo
TCTCAAATTTGCATGAACATGCAAACATGACTCTATAAATATAGTGATCATGGTACATGGAAGGGCTTCCTCTTTGGACAAAAAAACCTTGAAAAAAAATCTCTCACAAAATTTCTCTTCATATATACTAAATCCCTCCCAAGTTTAGTCACTCACCGGATTTCACAATCCCGTTCTAAGGCCGAAGAATAGTGAAGAAGACACTAGTGGTGGTTCGAAACCGGTTCGTGAGGAAAAAGAAATTTGAGCGACAAAAGGTTAGTATTCAAACTCATTTTGTTTTAATGCTTTTGAACATGCTAGCTGATTTACTATAATTGATGTACTTAGAGTGCCTAAGAAACAAATTGCTTCCGCATGTGTTATATTAACACCATCAGACAT
>NW_019656758.1:0-384 GCF_002806865.2 Cucurbita pepo subsp. pepo
CCCATCCAAAAAGTTACAATTCCAAGTAGATCTCGCAATCAATTGGAACCAGAACACAATTGAATCCAGCACACATTATTGAAAGCCAACCAAATAGCTCAAACAAACCTTAATCGGTTCGATCAAGGCCGCCTCGGTCCTAGCCACCTTCCTCGCGTAACCAGGAGGTGGGTAAGGAAAGCAACGAGACATCTGGGTCTATTATGGGAAGGATTCGGCGAAGACTAGAAAGTAAGAAGAGAGAAGCAGTTGGGATTTGAGAAAACACAAGGAAGAAACGATTACGATGGAAAACCCTAGCGGAGATCGAAGAAGACTTCTTTCGATGAGCGGCAAATTGGAAACCCTAAAATGCCGAAACAATTCATCACAGTCTGGCAGGCG
>NW_019656759.1:0-384 GCF_002806865.2 Cucurbita pepo subsp. pepo
ATATATATATATATATCTAAATAATAATTATTATTGGGCGGTCCGGTCAATGGGCCGTCCAAGTATAATTTAAATGGGTTGGTCCATGGGCTGACCCAATTTAAGAAACCGTTGACTGTAGCATTTGGGCTTCACTTTACTTCACATAGGTTCAAATTCATTTTTCCTGAATTCTTCAAGAAAGAAAAGGGAAAAATGGAATATTAAGGGAACAAAGTGAAGTCCAAATTGGTAATTTCACGACAAATAATGTAAATATATAGATGTCGGGGGACATTATATGTTAGCCAAGGCATGTAAAGTCACATGGGTGGGTTCACAATTAGAACGGCATTCAAAAGAGAGAAAAGATTATAAAAAAAAAAAAAAAAAAAAAAAAAAAAA
>NW_019656760.1:0-384 GCF_002806865.2 Cucurbita pepo subsp. pepo
CAATACTCATCTTCCCTATCGTCGTTCATGTATCTTTTGCTGCCAAAGTTCTCCCTTCATAATCATTTTAGGTCCTAATAAAATAATAATAATAAATGAATACAAGCCAAAACAAAGTTTTGGGTGGTTCATTTTGAGCCTAAACTTGGTGCATAAACTCTAATCTAATGGTTTCTTGAAGCAAGGTTCTACTAGCTCAAGAAGCGAGTATTTGTTGATTATAAATTGAAGATCGAAATAGTATTTCGTGATTATAATATGAAGATCATTCCCTTGATTATAAATTGAACGAGTGAAGGTGGAACTTTCTTTGTTCTTTCAAAAGACACCCAATACTCCTTCAAACTCAATACTCATTCAACCAAATATGTTTTATGTTTATTA
>NW_019656761.1:0-384 GCF_002806865.2 Cucurbita pepo subsp. pepo
AATATGATTTATTGGGTTAAAAGCATTATTAAATCCAAATAAATGAAAGTTTTGAAGGGTTAAAAAACAGGTACAATTTGATATTACATATACATCAAGTTTTATTACCTAAACTAAAAACAATTGGTTCTCTTTATCGGTGTTCATAGTTCGATTAGATTGAATTTGTAAATTTTGTCGAGACAAGTAATTTTTATTAAACAATGAACTTAACCTAATTCAATCATAAAATATTGGGTTGGATTGGTTCGAATTACTCGAATTATTAATTCTAATTATGAATGAAATGAAGTCATAAATTTCATTTATATGTATAATTGATAGAAAGAACGTAATTATTGGGATGATAGATGATTTGTTGCATTAAATTTAAAAAAAAAAAAA
>NW_019656762.1:0-384 GCF_002806865.2 Cucurbita pepo subsp. pepo
TAATTATTATTATTATTTGAAAAAAAGGAGAGGTTGTTGTTATCAATCAAATAACGTAGACGTAGAAAGGAGAAGAAGAGAAAGAGGACCACTCTTTTTTCCACATAAAGACGAGTTGCGTGTGTGAAAGGAAAAGCAAAATGGGGGGTAGAATGGTAATTAACAAAATACAAATATATAACCAATAATTATTATTAAAAAAAATAAAAAATAAAAGCACGTGACCAAGATCAACGGTTACATTTGTCTCCTTCGCAATTACTCGTAACAAGCACGTGATCCTTATTATCATCATAAAATTATCACTCCACATTTTATAAATTAAAAAAGAAAAGGAAAATCCACGTGGCGGTATTTGGTAAATTAAAAAAAAAAAAAAAAAAG
>NW_019656763.1:0-384 GCF_002806865.2 Cucurbita pepo subsp. pepo
GACCATCGGTCCAATCGAGCAGGCCTGCAACCCAAAAAAAAAACATTTGGCCCAGCCCAATAAGCCGAGGCCCAACGATAGTCTTGGCCTAGTAGCCTCTGCAGCCCGCGACCCAGACCATGACCTAAACCAGACTGCGACCTGCGCTTTGACCGGACGCTACCACACGACGTGGCTCGCTCTATTGCTGCCACGTGTCACATAGCGGCGCTAGCAGTCCCTCGGCTCAGCTCGGTGCGGCGTAAACAGCTAAGGCTCCCTCCAGCGACGCTCTAGCGGCTCCCAGCGGCTGTTCGGCTCGGCTCATCTTTTTTCAGCCCGGTTTCCACTGTTTTGACCCTCACAGATCTGTTTTCGGCCTCGATTAAGGTATCCGAGGCTGTT
>NW_019656764.1:0-384 GCF_002806865.2 Cucurbita pepo subsp. pepo
TATTCTTCCTTTCATTAGTTAGGTAAAGCATTAACAAAAAAAAAACAAAAAAACAAAAAAAACAATACATAATCCATATTCAATTTTCAATTTCGTGCCAAATGGATTCTTGAACTCTAAAACAATATAAACACTTAAACTATTCGATATTTTTTATCACAGACCCATTAATTTATATATTTTTCTAACTCAAGTCCACTAACAGTAGATACCATTTTGTTTAGACTTTTCCTCCTAATTTTTCTCACAGTTTTAAAATGCATAGGCTAAGAGAGGTTTCTATACCCTTCCAGAGATGTAGAATCTCACCGAGTAAAATATAATATAAGGATAGATTCGGAGAGAAAGAAAGCGATTTATGGATGTTTGTTGTTTCACTCAAGT
>NW_019656765.1:0-384 GCF_002806865.2 Cucurbita pepo subsp. pepo
AGAAGATATGAACATTATATTAGATAATAGGAGAAGAAATTCGTTGTATGTACGAGAGAATAAAGATGAAAATCGAATAAACTCTAAGTATGCATCCAAACAAAAATTAATCCTTTTCCCCTACCAACCTTCTTTAAATATGATGGGGTCCTTTGTCCTTCCCTCCAGGGGAGATAATATAAAAGGCGGATAATTTTTTTGTACAAGATGCACACTAAGAGTTCTTTGTGAGCACAACTAATAACTCCCACACTCACATACTGATAACAAGTATAATAATAACCATAAAATAAGTGCAAAAGCACTCGAGTAAGTACAAAAATGTATGAAATCTAAAAGAGAACCAATCAAGGAAAACTATTCAACATCAAATAATAAGAGAAA
>NW_019656766.1:0-384 GCF_002806865.2 Cucurbita pepo subsp. pepo
CTATCCACGATGAAATACGTCTTCTGGATAACTAGAGACTATAAATTACATGCGGATGACAAGTTCGATCCCTCGACATTGACATTGATTAAGAACATTAATTATAGAGATATGGTGGCCGAGAATGTTAATATGTCGACAATTTTTGCGGGATTTCAGGAGATCCATTCACGGATATTTGTGCTTCGAATGTGAAGATTGGATTGTCGGTGACGCCTAAAAAGTTGCAGTGGAGTTGTACGAACATTGAGGGATTTAGTAGGGATGTGGATCTGCCGCCATGTGCTCCGCTGGCTAAGGCAGCGAAAAGCGGTCGATGTGACTTTTCGGAGGATCAGCTGCTGATTGAGAATGTTCAGTTGAAGTCATGCTCGGTTGAAATTC
>NW_019656767.1:0-384 GCF_002806865.2 Cucurbita pepo subsp. pepo
TTTTCTTTAAAAATCACTCGTTTGATAATCAAATTCGACAATTTTCACTTTTTATCATTTTCTTTGATAAATTCAATAATGTGTAACTACTAAGCCAACCCCTAGCATGGCAAATTTGCATATGGTCCATATCTATACTTTTTATCATGCATACAAAAAGTAACTGCAAAATTGGACAAGCATTGACAATTCAATAAGTAAATTTACCAACCTGCTCCTCTAGCTTGGTTGGATCCAAAATAACATATCCACTCTCAGACAAACAACAAGAAATTGCAACTGCAATATGCAGTGCAGAGAAGTCAGTGCCAACCGTTAATTTATCAAGTGAAGCCATGAATAATAAGACCATAAATTCTGATTACCAGCAAGATGCTTTAAAGG
>NW_019656768.1:0-384 GCF_002806865.2 Cucurbita pepo subsp. pepo
GAGAAGAGTCAATTAGTTAGTTAAAGAAGAAGAGTTCAACATCTAATTCTGTATAACCAAAAGAAAGAGTTAAAGAAAAGGAGTGAGTTAAAGCCTCGTTTACTACAGTTCTATCAGAGAGATCGAGTAAATGAATAGAATATCCTTGATTACCTATACATTGTTTACTTTGTTGAATAAATCAGAGCACATGGAACCATCTCTTTCTGTCAAGAAAAGGTTTAATTAAGAGNCAAGGAAGGTCATATCTATCTATCTATTCGTGAAGGAGTGAAGTTCGTAAACAAGAATGAATCTTCAGGATTTACTCTACCTGAAATAAAACAAAGACTGTATAGGTTCAATTACGGTTCCAGAGTTCATTTACTTACTCTACTCTAAAGC
>NW_019656769.1:0-384 GCF_002806865.2 Cucurbita pepo subsp. pepo
CCTTATGAAGAATGTTTCATTCTCCTCCCCTCAATGTGGGACCTCACAATCCAGACACTGTGCGGTGTACCAACGAGGATGCTGAGTCCCGAAGGGGGGTGGATTGTGAGATCCCACATTGATTGGGGGAGAGGAATGAGTGCCAGCAAAGATGTGGGGCNATGATCCCAAATCAATTGGAGAGGGGAACGAGTACCAGCGAGGATGCTGACTCCAAAGGGGAGTGAATTATGAGATCCCACATTGGCTGGGGAGGAGAATGAAATATTTTTTATAAGCGTGTGGTAATCTCTCCCTAACAGACGCGTTTTAAAAACCTTGAGGGAAAACCCAAAAGGAAAAGCCTAAAAAGAGGACAATATCTACTAGCAGTGGGCTTGAGCG
>NW_019656770.1:0-384 GCF_002806865.2 Cucurbita pepo subsp. pepo
AGTCAAGAAGCTAGGGGTTTCAAACGAAACTGATGGACAACAAAGAGATGATTTTCCTCAACCGGAAGAGAATGAGGTAGCTCAGCATCTAGCTAAGTAGCAGCGAGAGAGGAGTCTACTAAAGGAGTGAAGCTCAGTCATATACCCTAATAGTTCGTATTCTACTCTTCGATCTATCTTCCGGTTAAGATAAGGAAAGCGGGGAATCTACTAAACGAATAAGTGTGCAGTATTTCATTATTCTCTGAACTTCTTCATCAAGTAAGTCAACTTNTGGTCAAAAGTCGCGACCATTGAGATCTTACTTTTATTTTGATACGGAAAATCTCTAACCATAGAAATTAGAAAGACGACTTGATGCCCCGAGTAAAAAACTAATTGATT
>NW_019656771.1:0-384 GCF_002806865.2 Cucurbita pepo subsp. pepo
GAGTCCAAGATGGGCGAACAACAGAAATAGGTCCGAAGGGGAATAGGCCGTAGATAGTGTGCACGAGTTTTGGTATCCATCTGAAGCATGTTTGATTCCCAGCAAGTCAATAACAAGCTGTCTAGACTCCGCNAATATTGCGGTTGGCTTGCAAGCCACACCCCGCGGGGTGTACCATTATGTGTCACTCAGAAAGTATGCAAATTGGCCAAGAGTAGTGCCAAGCTAAAGTTGGGGCAAGTTCACCCAACAACTAACCAAGTCAAGAGTTAGAATGTGGTGCCATATGACAAAAGAGAAGTTAGAAGCATCAACTCGAACTTGTCCCCAGCTGACCGAGGCATGTCAGTAAGATGAGCATTATGACAAAGGATAGTCAGGTGC
>NW_019656772.1:0-384 GCF_002806865.2 Cucurbita pepo subsp. pepo
AATTGCATAAACTTATTGGCTTTGAATTTATTTATGGTATAGATGATATATTTAAAAAAATGTATATTATAACTTTAATGTGTCATTATGTCTGTATCATGTTGGATTTGTATCTCATATCCGTATAGTGTCTATGCTTGTGAGTTCCCACGTTGGTTGGAGTGGGGAATGCTGAAAACCTCTCACTAGTGGACGCATTTTAAAACCATGACGGGAAGTTTAGAAGGGAANAACAAACCAAGCGGTGTGCCAGCGAGGATGTTGGGCCTCCAAGGGGTGTGGATTATGAGTTCCCACCTTGGTTGGAGAGGGGAACAAAATATTCCTTGTGGAAACCTCTCCTTAGTGGACGTGTTTTAAAACCTTGAAGGGAAACCTGGAAGG
>NW_019656773.1:0-384 GCF_002806865.2 Cucurbita pepo subsp. pepo
TCAATTAACTATATTAAAAATGAAACATTTTGTTTATAGACTTGTATATTGTGACAATGTCTATGGGATGAAAAGATGTTTCACCTCAAGCTCAATAGTAAAAGATTTAAGACTTTTATTCAGCTAAAATCCTGTTTTCTGATTGAACCTCCACCCTCAAAGTTTCGGAAACCATAGTTAAGTTTTGTCAACTATCAGCAAATAACTCATCTGAATTGTTACCAAAAATCATTTTCAANCCAATGCTCTGCCCTAGGCATTCATGTTATACATTTTCTACTGGCGTTTAATAGGTTCAGAGAAAAGTCCCTCAAATAACAAAGGTGATATCGTTTTACTCTCACAAAGCAAAAGAAAATTAAGAAAAAGATATGTAGGATATTG
>NW_019656774.1:0-384 GCF_002806865.2 Cucurbita pepo subsp. pepo
CGAACCTTCAAACACTCCTCTCCTTTACAGTCGAGCGGCTTTGCCCCCGCTTTGAAAGCCGAAACAAGAAGGAAGTGGAATGACTAAATCCATGAAAAGATCTATTCTATCTCTATAGAGNGAAATGGAATGACTAAATCCATGAAAAGATCTATTCTATCTCTATAGAGAGGGGAAACCCAGAGAGCGTGACTTTAAGATAGCTAAGACTAAGATAGCTCGGGCAAGAAACTCCTTTTTCTTTATTAATGATCCCTACTTGACTACTTGTTCACCTTTGACTGATGTTAACTCGGTCTCATGGCTGGTTGAACCCCTCGTAAACAAGGTCAAGCTATTTTATGGTCTCATTGCCCCTGAACCGGACTCTATGACCGGACCGTA
>NW_019656775.1:0-384 GCF_002806865.2 Cucurbita pepo subsp. pepo
GCAAAAATTCCATATGGGCATGTGAATGTAGTTTTCTCTTGTTCTTCTTGACTGATTGTAATTTGATTATATCCCGAATAACCATCCAAGAAGCAATAATGTGACTTTCCAGCAAGCCTATCAAGCATTTGATTAATGAATGGTAAGGGAAAATGATCCTTACATGTCGCTTTGTTTAGCCTTCTATAATCCATGCAAATTCTCCATCCATTCACTATTCTAGTGGAGATCAACTCATTGTTCTCATTTGCCATTACTGTTGTCCCTCCTTTCTTCGGAACACATTGAATAGGACTGACTCAGCTGCTGTTNCTCATCATGGGATTTAATCGTCTTTATTGCAAAATGGACTTAACTTTTCCTTCCTCCAATTGTATTTTGTGC
>NW_019656776.1:0-384 GCF_002806865.2 Cucurbita pepo subsp. pepo
ATGTAAAAAACTTTCCTGCCTTAATACGAGCTGAAAATTAACAATAAATAAATAAATAATAATAATACACCCAATTAGGAAAGTTGTGAGGTGATTTAAAAGTATTGAACCACAGTTTGGACGAGGCATTACGATCATGGTCAAAATTTTAGAGGTATATGGAGAGGGGCTATAGTAGGAGATATGAGATTGTCAAGATACCTTAAATTTAAGAAACCATGATTTAAGATGAACTTGGGTGGGGGATACAAGAGGATTAGAGTGGGACATTGTCTCTAAATCAACTAGAAGTTTTGTGGTANAAACAATTTTTCCTAGCAATGTCAACCTGGTTAAAAGGTACTACTATAGTTAAAGTTTCAAGACTATCATTTTAAGTTTGAT
>NW_019656777.1:0-384 GCF_002806865.2 Cucurbita pepo subsp. pepo
TCCCCCTTCTTTGTAATCATTCTCAACTTCATGTTGTACCTCTTCTCCACTAACTCGGAAAAGTCTCTTAAATTTTTGTTTTTTTTGTTTTTTTTTTTTTTCCATTTAGTCCTCGAACTTTAGATATTTACTGTGTTTCTATCCCTACCATCCTAGGTGTAATAGCTCAAGCCTACTGACGTCTTGATATGAACCAAGAGACATCAATCATACAATATGCTTCAACGAAGATGTGAAGAAAATATTGTTGAAATTATCGAAAGATGTTTCAATTCAGGCCATATGGAAGAAGAATGAAGTTTCATGCTTTGAATTTTGGGTGGATTACAATTTCAANCAACACTATTTTCTTCACATCTTCATTGAAACATATTGTATGATTGA
>NW_019656778.1:0-384 GCF_002806865.2 Cucurbita pepo subsp. pepo
AAAAAAAAAAAAAAAAAAAAAAAAAAACCATGCATGGGAAATGGGTAGCGTGGTCGAGCCGGTGAAATCAAATGTCAAGATGGTTGAAAGCTGAAACCTTAAATGAATAATACTTGTTCATTCACCCATTGGCACCACGTGGGTAGTACTACTGGGATTCGGAATATGTGTCAGGGTTTTTCCTTTGGAAGTTGATTANGAGTAGGTAGGACTACTAGGATTCGGAATATGTGTTAGAGTTTTTCCTTTGGAAGTTGATTACGAAAGTCAAAAGTGTTAGGAATCACGAATCTCCATAATAGTATCATATTGTCCATCAACTCTCATACGAGCTCCCGGTGGTTCATTCATTTGACCGTAGATTAGAGTTACTTTTGATTCTGC
>NW_019656779.1:0-384 GCF_002806865.2 Cucurbita pepo subsp. pepo
TTCAAAGCTAAACAATTACAACAATTTAGGGAAGATCTAACTTATAATTGGCTATCATTTTTTCTCAAATCTAAAATTTTTTGTTTTTCCTCAAATCTAAATTTTTTTATTTTTCTGTGTTTTTTACAGTAACTATGATATTGAGTGTGAGAGGTGGGTTGAAGAGAAATAACTGCGAAGAGATGAGAGGTAAGTAGAAAGAAGTGGAGAAGGGTTGNATGTAGCGTATGATGAAAAACTTAGGGTTTTATGATGCAAGAATTGTGGGGATGTAGCTTATGATGGGAAANACAAAGCAAAATATATTTACCCATTTCTATTGAGAGGTTTGTAAGGTCTCTAAATTAAACTACTAAAGAAGAATAAAAAGAAAGAAAAAAAAAG
>NW_019656780.1:0-384 GCF_002806865.2 Cucurbita pepo subsp. pepo
TCGTAGAGGTCTAAAATGAATCCAGATTATAAATATAAAAAAAAATTACAAAGATGGCATTGCCCAAAATTGATCTAGAGACCTTTAGCGTGTTAGACTGACGTGATAACCAACTACACCACAACACCGTTAGAAGTCTCCCTAGAAGGTCAGTCAAACTATAGAGTTAAGCCCAAACTTCCTAGAGCCTAGAGAAAANTCAGGAACTAAATGCGATGAGAGTCTACAAGTAGTCTACTTATCGAGTACTGTTTTACTCACTGCATTTTAGATTTGTTTTTCAGGTCTTCACCAACTGTTGCTCGAGCTGGGGGAGGTTTGAGAGTTGCATTTTCACTTGAGAGTCGTTTATGAGTGTCGACCCGATCTGTGTACTTTGGGTCT
>NW_019656781.1:0-383 GCF_002806865.2 Cucurbita pepo subsp. pepo
TCTCCTCTGACAACGGCAGAACAGGATGATTTCATCAGTCTCACTCGAGAAACCAATGAGCGGAACTCTGGTATTCAACAAAATTATTAATATTTCACTCTATGTTGATAAAAAAAACGTTGTTACAGTTTAAACTAGCAAGATATAAATTATTAATACTTCACCCGATCATATTTTCTAAGACAAGATAAACTAGCAAAGTAACAAATTACTACAATTTTAAACCATTCATACTACCTTCGCATTCACTTTGTAACTGCCAAGTCAATATGAAGCTTGATAAGATGTTGGTACACGAACAATGAGGAATCAATAATTTGAACAGACATTCGACATCTAAATCAATGCACAGCTACACACGCACGAGACAGACAAAACAAAAT
>NW_019656782.1:0-383 GCF_002806865.2 Cucurbita pepo subsp. pepo
AACTTAAAAATAGAAGGTTGGGTTGGGTTGTGAATTCTTTTCAAGTTGTTCGGGTCACCAACCTAACCAACCCTAAATTTTGAGTTGATCTAAAAGATATCTCCAACCCAAATATAACTCAATCTCGAATATATCTCCTGATACAAAAACAAAACTCGTGATTTCAACGACATTTTATCAAGAGTTTGATATTTTCATCGACATCAACATTTAAACATTGATACTAAATAACTTATGGTAAGATTTTTTTTACACGGTTATACACACACGTCAAGCTGTTAAAAGTTATGTTTAAATGATAATTTTAAAATCATAGGAAACTAGCAAAATATAACTTCTTAGACGACTCAATCAGCGCCTGCCTAAGAACTCTCTCATAGACT
>NW_019656783.1:0-383 GCF_002806865.2 Cucurbita pepo subsp. pepo
GTTTATTCGGAATTATCCTTAGATTTGCATGGGTGAGTGTGAACCGAGTTCGCCGTCTGAATAAGCCTCCCATTTCAGGGGTAAGACTGGGTGAATAGCTGGGGACATAGGGTGTAAGATGGAATTCACTCCTACCCGCTTTTAGGGATAGTAGAGAGTTTGTTCCGTTAAGTACTGACTCCAGGTCTTGAACAAGATCTGAGAGGGATTCGATTTGGTGGTTGGACCACAAACCAATTGTTTATTAGAGAATTAGTGGGCCTTAAGGAATAAGAAGTAACTTTAGGGGTAAAATCGTAAATTGATCCAGCTCTAGCTACGAACAACATGTGAAGGATCGACTTACTAAACTTGGGAGGGATTTTGTATATGTGAAGAGAGTG
>NW_019656784.1:0-383 GCF_002806865.2 Cucurbita pepo subsp. pepo
GAGTTCCTATAATTGAGCCACCGTAAAGTGGTATAGATTCACACGTTAGAACAATATTTCCAACTCGTGATCCAACCCTCGTCTAAATCAACTACATATTAAACAAATACAAATGGTAACCCTAGTGCATCACCTAATGTGCTCCAAATTGAAAGACTTCAAATCAAATTCATGGTGGGAGTTCCACTAAATTTCCATTGCTTAGTGCCATTGAATTCCACCAATGTCACCAACGTGTTCATATCTCTATAAATACCATACTACAACACAACATAACCTCAACACATACTAAAACTTCCAACACTTATGTTTTTTATGTTGAAAATGAAGTTGCACCTTCTTCTCTTCCTTTTACTATCTATTCTCTCCATCTCTCTTCTTCC
>NW_019656785.1:0-383 GCF_002806865.2 Cucurbita pepo subsp. pepo
ATCTTCTCTTTTATCATCAAAAGCAGAGCTGAACTAAGTACCGTTTTCAAGATCTGTGCTTGCAATCCCTTGAAAAATCCTAGTATCCCTTCTTTTCTCCATATAGAATGGACAACACCCGGAACTGTTCGGCGGACGTTTGGACGATGTTCTTTCGTTTCATTGTCGTGTGCAGCTTGGATCATCACCTTACACCTGCGTGCGGAGAAAAATCTTTAGTGTTTTAACATGCCAGTGTGAGAAGGATAAGGATGTGAAAGAAATATAGTGCACCTGATTGCAGGATATGTCAAAACGGTGGCAATGCTTTTTGAAATTGCACCTATTACAAAGGCTGTAAAAGCAGAAAGGACTACTGGAGATGAACCTTGTTCTGTTTTGTT
>NW_019656786.1:0-383 GCF_002806865.2 Cucurbita pepo subsp. pepo
TATTTATTCTTTCAATTCATTCAATCCGGAACCGATATGACATTCCCTTCAAACACTCGGTAAATGGATGATCAGCAACTGAACCTGCCCCGATATTACCTGAACTACTGAACCTACACCTGTCCCTTCTTTCACGGTAAACTACTGAACCTATTGATTGATTCATTCTTGATCCTGACTAGATTCTTGAATAGTAAAGAAGGGAACCAGCCCGATTTCACTCTTTGACTCGGAGGTCTGCTAATTCATTGCCTGTCCTGTAAACTCAATCACTACTAAACGAACCAGATTGAACCGGGTAAAGCATATTCAAGATCCTTATAAATCAAGGAAAGACGAAAAGAAAGATGAATGAGACAGAACAGAACAGGACTATTACTGAT
>NW_019656787.1:0-383 GCF_002806865.2 Cucurbita pepo subsp. pepo
CAGCTCATATCTAGATTCAGAAAATACTATCAGCCAGACCAGAATCAAACATGTTTCATTTTACCTCTCTAGCAAAGATGATTAAGACAGTGTTCTAAAAGTAGTACCTGTTTTCATTAGAGCTTGCATTCTGGATTGGAGTCTTTTGGTTCCAACAGATGGTGTTTCATTCAAGTCAACCTTAAGCAAGTTGCCAGATGATCCCTTGGATGATACAAGGCCAGTATATGCTATTGTTGAATCTGCATCCGCAATCTCCATTGCGACCTTTGCCTCGGCAGGGAAAAAAAGACGAGCAAAGGCCACTGAAACAAAGGATACAATGTTTGAAACATCTTTACACGAGTCAACTAAACATACCACAATCAATCCTAATAACTCAA
>NW_019656788.1:0-383 GCF_002806865.2 Cucurbita pepo subsp. pepo
CCTACACACGACTCACACGTGTGAGTGTGGATCTCCAGTTAGTTTGCACCCCCTAGACCCATCATAATCGAGCTAACTGTCCGTAGTGACGTCCGAAGAACAATAAACCGCCGACATTAGTTGGGAGATTACTTAAATAAAAAAAATTAAGTAACAACAAAAATAAGAAAAAAGCACATCGACAAGATTGCTTGGAATCTCCGATTTGATTGGTGGTTTTCAACTTTCCTCAAGACTATCAAGTCTTTGTTTTTTAAAATTGGAGGCGTTGGGGAACAAGTTTGGTAGTTTGATGACAAGTCAAAAGTTGTTAACTTACAAAGGCTTCGTTCCAATGTTAGTGGAGAATTCAAATGTATAGAAAATTACAAAAAGTTGGAATA
>NW_019656789.1:0-383 GCF_002806865.2 Cucurbita pepo subsp. pepo
GAGTCTCCCTTCTTTCTTTGTTCAGGTTCAGTAGCGAAGGTCATATCGGAAAAGAAAAGGAGATTCTCATACAGCTGCTTTACCGAAAGAGTTCAATCAGTATAAGGTTTAAGGTTGAGGAGAATGAATCTTTAGTCTTGCCTTCCTGTAAACTCTCAGGAATCTTGTCTTGCTTTCGGCTGGCTTTGTTTACAGTTCGGGATTTCATTCATTGTTTGAATAGGTTCCGTTCGGGTTCTTCAAATAGCTTTACTGAGTTCAAGACAGAGTAAAGAGGGTTCCTTCAGTAGTTCAATCAGGCATGTTCAGGGTCTCGGTTAATAAGTCGAATTAATCTTTCTTACTTACATACAGGAGGGAGAGGTGAACAAGAACTTCTCATA
>NW_019656790.1:0-383 GCF_002806865.2 Cucurbita pepo subsp. pepo
ACTAAAATTTATTGGCTCTAACCTTATTTCTAACTTCCAAGCTAACAAAAAAATCTAATTAATTGAATATGGGATCTCATTCTTACGTAATCCAAGAAAGATTTGATCCTAAACATTTGATCCTAAATTGATTTCTTATAACTATAAAGGAAGAATGAAATCTGAGATAGGATTTTACCGTAATAGCAGACAAAAATCTCTCAGGTAGATCTGCATCATATCCTTGTTGAAACACCATTTTACTTTTTCCGAAATCTGACATCTGCCTCATATTCTTGTAAACACCATTTTACTTNTAGATCTGCATCATATCCTTGTTGAAACACCATTTTACTTTTTCCGAAATCTGACATCTGCCTCATATTCTTGTAAACACCATTTTA
>NW_019656791.1:0-383 GCF_002806865.2 Cucurbita pepo subsp. pepo
TGTATGGATCCCAACACAAGGACATCTAAAATAAAAGAATTGTAATTGGAAAAGCTAAACCTTGACGGACTATTCCATGGCTCTATAGTAAACACAGACAACCCTTTAGAATAGGGGTGTACATTCAACCTAACAACCCGGACCAACACAACCCGAACTATAAGGGTGGGGTTGGGTTGGATTAGCATTTCNAGAACCCGAACTAAATTGGTTCGATTTCAGGTTCGAGAGTAAAACCTTCGGGTTGACTCGAGAAATAAAAATATGTAATATATATTAAAAAAAAAATTTGTATTAATAGATTTGTTAGAGTTGTACCTCATTTTTTTATACTTTTTTTGGTTAATTTTTTTTTTATTAGTTTCTTTTATATATATTTTTTA
>NW_019656792.1:0-383 GCF_002806865.2 Cucurbita pepo subsp. pepo
ACCTTAGTTAAAGCCTGTCTCGTTCTTATGTTGCCAAGCGCAACTGGTCGTAGTGTGAGTGCGTCACCTTGTTGTTGTAATAGGCTAGTGGTCGTAAGTAGATCAATCAACCGTATCTAAGAGCCGAGGCCAAATTCTCAAATTTTTCNTCTTTAAATTGAAGATATCGGGAGGACAGAAGTTTTTGTGGGGATTCCAACGAGTGGAAAACGATTTTTGTGGCTCTAGTCGTTTTCGAGTTATTAAGAATTGTAGAAATTTTAAAAAACTCAAAAATGTCTCACTAAAACTGCAATAACTCCTAAACGGTTGAAGCTACCGGCGTGGCGATGGTCTCATTCGATTCAGCATAGAAAAATCTATAGAAAATGATGCGTCACATG
>NW_019656793.1:0-383 GCF_002806865.2 Cucurbita pepo subsp. pepo
CGATGAAGAATTATTGGAGGAGTCTAAATGTTCCATGAAAAAAAAAAATTGATATGACTGACTTAGGTCAGATGAGATTTTTTCTTACAATAGAGGTAAAGATTAGATGGTATTTTTATATGTCAAAAAAAAGTATGCTGCGGAAGTTTTAAATCGATTTAGCATATAAATTTATAATTTTGTTTGTAATCCCATTGTTCCCTAAGAGAAAATTGGCAAAGATGAAAATGGTGCAAAAATAGATATAACGTTGTATAAACAAATAGTGGGAAGTCTGATGTATCCCACAGCTACTCGTCCTAATCTCATGTTTGTTGTAAGTTTGATNTATGTCCAACACAACAACATTTTGCAGCAACTAAAAGGGTTTTAAGATACTTGAA
>NW_019656794.1:0-383 GCF_002806865.2 Cucurbita pepo subsp. pepo
AAAAAAAAAAAAAACTATCAAAGAACACAAATAAGCTTCCATATCGATTTTTCTTTAATTTTATATTTTTTAAATACTACCGAAAAAACATCAACACTGTGAAAAGATGATTCTAATCATCAGTTCAATGAACGAAGAACGAAAAACACATATTTAAACTCAATGTAGAACGCGCTTCAAAAATTCATATTTCATTGCCAAAGTTCGGCTCCTTATAATTTTTTGTAAAATAGGCAATGAAATAATACATAAATAGAGAATTTTATAAAGAAAAATTTTAAAAAAATTGTTTCGTTAAACCTTACTCGAGAGAATTTAAAGGGTNTTAAAAAAATTGTTTCGTTAAACCTTACTCGAGAGAATTTAAAGGGTCACGAGAGAAA
>NW_019656795.1:0-383 GCF_002806865.2 Cucurbita pepo subsp. pepo
CATCACTCCTGCAATGGCACCGAAGATGAAATATAGAGTCCTTATATCCTTGTGGTTAGTGGAGAACAGCCATCTGACCAGATTTCTCGTCAAATTGAGATTCTTTCGTTTCCTTCCTTATCAGAGAGGGGCCCTTTACTGACTGACGGGAGCGGCGGGGCTGATTTATTGAAAAAGTGGGAATGAGAGGGGAAGGAAGAATGGAAAGGNTGAAAGTCCGCAAAGCCCTCACTTTATTGATGGGACATTTTTATGTCCTTTTCCTCTCACCCCGGTTCTGGTTAAAGAAAGGGTCAACACAAGGTTCTGACTTCGAAGCCATCTCTAGAGTTTGACCTTATTCGAACGGGTCTTGCAAGAAAATAGGATTTCATATTGAGCTC
>NW_019656796.1:0-383 GCF_002806865.2 Cucurbita pepo subsp. pepo
CCTCACTCACATCCATCCTATACAAATTTCCAAACGGTCACCCAACATAAAATTACTCAAAATAAAGTATGCTTAACTGTAGAGTTCTTATAGTTGAGCCACCGAAAAAAGAAAAAAAAAAAGTGCATCTTGTTAGTGTGTAAATAGTAACTTCGAATTCTTTTAAGTCTTTCGTAGTCATCATATTCTCAAGATCGCTCTTATCGTGCATATGTCAGTTCAATTGTATTATTGAGTTATCTTGTGGGCTATCTAAAATTACGAAACTAAGTGATCCCATGAACTTTCACTGAGTATGAAAATGTCAACTCGATCTTCACGCAGATNATCTTCACGCAGATGTCGAATTCATTGACGAATGAAAATTTGTGGATAAGTTAGAC
>NW_019656797.1:0-383 GCF_002806865.2 Cucurbita pepo subsp. pepo
TAGGAAGAGGTTTCCACACCCTTATAAAGAATGTTTTGTTTTCGTCTTCAACCGAGGTGAGATCTCATAATCCACCCCATTTGAGAACCCAACATCCTTACTGTCACACTACTCGGTGTCTAACCCTGATACCNCCATTTTTAACAATCCAAGCCCACCGCCGGTAGATATTGTCCGCTTTGGCTCATTACGTTTCGCTACCAACCTCACAGTTTCAAAACACATCTATCAGGGAAAGACTTCCACACTTTCATAAGAAACATTTCGTTCCCGTCTCCAACCAACATGGGACCTCACAAAAAATTCGTGCAATTTTAAGAAACAGACATTTAGTTAACATTTAATGTTCGGTTTCTTTCACACTTAAGTCTTATGGCTTCGAA
>NW_019656798.1:0-383 GCF_002806865.2 Cucurbita pepo subsp. pepo
ATGGTGATGCCTGCTCTTCCTTCTTGCTTTGCCACAAAAAAGTTCTTTCTTTTATATATATATATATATATATATTCTTCGAAGCTTTCAAAGAATTAATGGCGGATTTGGTTAGAGCCAACAATGGTGGAACACCTTACAGAATTGTAAATAACTTTGTTNTTGGTTAGAGCCAACAATGGTGGAACACCTTACAGAATTGTAAATAACTTTGTTTCATTTATTAATGGCAACGACCTTCTCCAACTCCATTCTAATAAACCACTGTCGTTTCATTCCCTTTGTTTTTTTAACAAATAATAATAATTATTATTACTTCTAAATTTTTTTTAGGGTCGACATGTCGGGCCACAGAAAAAACGAGATTAGATAGACGACTTATA
>NW_019656800.1:0-383 GCF_002806865.2 Cucurbita pepo subsp. pepo
TAAAAATCCAAAACAAAAAATTAATCCAAATTGTTCTAATACCCTCACCTTGGGAGTTTCTGTTAGGAATCAGAGTCTCCACAATGGCATGATATTGTCAGCTAAGCTCTCGTGGCTTTGCTTTGGGCTTCCCCAAGAGGCCTCGTACCAATGGAGATAGTATTCCTCACTTATAAACACATCATCATTCCCTAAATTAGGGAATGTGATACTCACTCCCACTAATTCTCAACAATCCTCCCCCTCGAANGTGTTCCAAAGTTACCCAAATATGTGTTCCAAAGTTACCCAAAGCCTTCAGAACAAAGTCCACTATAAGTCGTGATTCCTAACGTTTCTTCCAAAGTTACCCAAGCAAACAAGAGAGGGTGAAATTTCTTTTC
>NW_019656801.1:0-383 GCF_002806865.2 Cucurbita pepo subsp. pepo
AACTATAAATATTGAACTCCAAAGTATTCATTGGTCAGATAAAGTTCTGTCATATGCATCTACCGCCACCATCCTATAAGCTCTTATCTTTTGAGGAATTCATCAAACCATCCTATAAGCTCTTATCTTTTGAGGAATTCATTAAATTCCCTTCACAAGTAGCAGTATAACTACTAGATTGTTTTCTTTACTTACAATAAGTCCTCTCTCTATATGTCCTTGTGGGACATTACTCTCTTTTATCTATAAAGGCATAGCCATAATGATATAATAATCTTTATATAAGTATCTTTTCTTTTTCTCTCGTACCCACGGNGCATAGCCATAATGATATAATAATCTTTATATAAGTATCTTTTCTTTTTCTCTCGTACCCACGGATA
>NW_019656802.1:0-383 GCF_002806865.2 Cucurbita pepo subsp. pepo
ATCTGTTTATTTAATTTTCTAATTAATGGAACTTATTTTTTTATTATTTAAAAAAATATATTTATTCATCATAGAAGTAACTAGATTACAAATCCGGACCGATCACTAACTCAGTTACAAACGTTAAATATTTTTAATCTATGTAATTATATGATTTAATAAAATAATTTAATGTTATATTTGACACTAAATTAAAATTTNTTTTGATTTAAAAATGTTAAAGAATCGTTTATTTAAATATCGATCCCCCACCTCAATCTTACTACTTCTCTCTCACGGTATAGCAACGACTCCCTGTGTGGACTCGGGAAAATGGTATGTTCTCTTAGCAACCCTCATCCAAAATCGTGAGATTTTCGACGTTCTTTTTTTTTTTTTTTTTT
>NW_019656803.1:0-383 GCF_002806865.2 Cucurbita pepo subsp. pepo
TTCTTCTTCTTCTTCTCTGTCCTCTGAAAACCGAAACCCAGTCGGTTTTTGTTTTCCGATTTTCATATCTTTCGATCCGTAGATCGGATCAATATGATTCCTTTGGCAACGTTCTAGATCGTGTTACACTCTACGTCCTCGTATTTTTTTTTTTCGTAATTTTCCATTAACTACCGGACGAGTTAAGAAGGTCGGAATTTCGCTCACCGTTCTCGGACGACTCTCGGATCTCCGCCTTCGGGTTGAGGTCTCGGCCAAACTTCTTCACAGATCATGCGTAGAGTTGTTCCTAGATGAATATATCAAGATTTCAGATCTTGATTCACAAAGGANAACGTTCACGATCCTTACCTTGCGGGTTTTCCGACTTCTTGATGAAAAAT
>NW_019656804.1:0-383 GCF_002806865.2 Cucurbita pepo subsp. pepo
AAAGTACAACCTAAATCATTGCAACAATTCAATAGATCTAAATCATTGCAACAAAGTAGATTTAAAATATAATTGGTTTTGATTTCCTAAACTCATATAGAATTCTTTTCATTTAATCTCTAATATAAAACTAAATAATTGTTACCAAATTAATATTATTTAATAAAATAAAAGAAAGATTTAATATACTGGCCTCTTCAAATGACATATCTCGTCCGGTGTACCTAGTCTGCTTAAACCTTTTGTTTTCTTTTTCTATTTGTTTTTGTAGGAAGGAAGAATTCTGGGTAAATCTACATTGTTTTTACAGAAAAGAGATTCGTGATTTGTNAGATTTATTTATAGGGAAGGAGTGGTGAGAGATTGAAGGAAGGAGGAGGGAT
>NW_019656805.1:0-383 GCF_002806865.2 Cucurbita pepo subsp. pepo
AAAGAAATAAACAAATAAAAAAAAACTTTATAAAAAAAAAATTAAAAAAAAAAAATCACTCCCCACCTCTCTCCACTAACCCTTCGTCCCTTCCCACAATTATCTCTCCTCCACCCATCCCACCTGCCAAGAGAAAAAGAAAGAAACAGAAAAACAACAATGGTCAGATCTGAGAAGAAGTACAATGGCTTTTTGTAGATTGCAGATTTAGAGATTTTTGTCAGTTATTACGGTAAAATCCTATCTCAGATTCCCTTTTCGTTTATAGTTATGGTGATAAGAAATTAATTTANCAGATCCCCATATACAATTATTAGATTTTTTATAGTATTTTAATTATACAATAAGGTTATAAGTTAGATTCAATAAAATTTTAGGTGGCA
>NW_019656806.1:0-383 GCF_002806865.2 Cucurbita pepo subsp. pepo
AGGTCACGTGTTCGATCCACATTCACCGCACCTGGTTCACATTGCATAATCTGACTATTCTTTCCAAATACCGTTTTTTATCCAACTTGTGATTATTAATTTTTTATGTTATCTGGGATGGCTTAGNCTGAATCAGCAAAAATATCTTTACTGATGAATTTTCATATCTAATGATTGCGGGGATAGCTCAGTTGGGAGAGCGTCAGACTGAAGATCTGAAGGTCACGTGTTCGATCCACGTTCACCGCACCTGGTTCACATTATATAATCTGACTATTCTTTCCAAAATTATAATGAATCAGTGGAAATACAGTTTAGTTGATTATTATTTCTTTTTNTATGAATTATTGGAAATAGTACTTATGAATTTTTATTTTTAATGT
>NW_019656807.1:0-383 GCF_002806865.2 Cucurbita pepo subsp. pepo
AAATTACCTAAATTAGGTTGGCATGATCCTAGCACCCACATCATTTAATATTATTAATTAAAAATAATTATCACCCACATCATTTAATATTATTAATTAAAAATAATAGGATAATTTAAAAATAAAAGTATACTATGGATAGGTAATCTGAAAGCAGAATTTTGAAAAAAAAAAAAAAAAAAAAAAAAAAAANTTTTCATATATGTGTTTGGTAGCAAAATTTTAACTACCAAGATAGTTATTTTTAACACAAATTTATGGATTAAAAGAGATATTTTGAAATTTCATAGACCAAACGACCAAAATAAAACTGAAAAAATGAGTATTTGTAAAAATTTATGAAACTAAAATCAAACGAAAATTTCAATTTTGGTAGGTCCTTC
>NW_019656808.1:0-382 GCF_002806865.2 Cucurbita pepo subsp. pepo
TTTTGCTTAACTAACCTTTTTGATCCTGAGTTTAAGCTTTGTTTCAGTTTGGTTCTTGTGTTTTTAAAAGCTCTATATCTTTAGCTTTTGATTAAATCTGGTTTAAGAAGTGTTATCATGAGATGATTGTTGATTCTGTCGGTGGAGAGGGACCGAGTATTGTTTGCGTTTAAAGCTAATGAATCGAGTCGGGTTTAGAATGTTGCCACTCCTTTCAGTAGAAGTAATGTAAAATTGTAGCTTAATTTGGTGTAGCCTCTGACTGACACCATTTTGTGGTTGGATGTTCTCAGCAAAGGAATGGACTCGATTATACGCAAGTGGTGCGTAAAGAAGGGAAACTGCGGAAGCCTTTTATCTCTTCGGTTTTTAATAACATGAA
>NW_019656809.1:0-382 GCF_002806865.2 Cucurbita pepo subsp. pepo
GTAGCTACAAAGGATGTGACTAATACAATTACGAACCAGAGGCGAGTGTCTTGTCGAGAATACGTAAGCCTAGCCCCGGCTGCCACCATGGCTGATACATACTTACCCATGTTAGCCAAATGGTCCAAATCATTGTCATCAAACCATCTTCTTGCACACTTGAACGCAGTAGATCACATGGTCAGTTCGAGTATGTCGAATTATCGATTTTGTATAAAAGAATCGATAGAAGTTCGGAGATCACCTGCATTGCACGCCAATAGTATGGCAAAAATGAAATGAGGTAAGCCAACTCCCAGTACAACGTCCCGGATTTGCAGACCTCGCCTCGACGCATTCCGAAGGAACCCGCAAAGAAGTAGCAGGTAGCGGATTCCATGAG
>NW_019656810.1:0-382 GCF_002806865.2 Cucurbita pepo subsp. pepo
TCCGGAGTTTAACTGTTGCTTCGCAGAACGGACCCTCAATACGGTTAGGCACCCTCCACTGTGCGCGCTAGCCGAAGGCGTAGTGGCATTTCCTTCGGTTACAGTAGAGATAAGGCTACTGAGTTGCGTCTAGACATACTTAGGTTTGATCCATAGACTCCAATAGGCTACTTCCTAACTCCTTACAAAGATTGTCATTGGATAACTCGGATGTGATGGTTGACGTTGCTGTTAACATATATCATCAGAGAGACAATCCCTCATGTAAGGCTCCATCCACTGAGTGCCAACTCCGATGGCGTAGTGGCATTACCATCGGTAACTGCTACATCCTTTACGGATGAACACATTTAGCAGGGTGAGGGAGGAAAAAGCTTATTAA
>NW_019656811.1:0-382 GCF_002806865.2 Cucurbita pepo subsp. pepo
TCCCTAGCCCAAACTTAATTATTTATATTAATTGTACTTCAATTTTAATGAATTTCAGTTTCAATATATTAAAATTAGTACAATTAATATTTAATAATAATGAATTTTAATTATTCTACAAATAACATAAAATTTTAATAATTAAAATTAATATAAATACTTGTACAAACTGAGAAATTGGTCTAAATATTTAAAAGTAATGTAAAAGAAAAAAATGAATATAATAAAAATAATATTATTTCGTAATCATAATTGTTGTTATCATGTTAGTCCTTTTCAAAAGAAAAAGATATGCTTCCTTTTATACTAGTCTAAATATTTGAATATTTTTGTGATAGCATTATTTTCACATTAAGAATAATAATAATAATAATAATAATAA
>NW_019656812.1:0-382 GCF_002806865.2 Cucurbita pepo subsp. pepo
TCACCAGCTAGTTCGCACACCGTTGGGCCACTTTCCTTATCTAGTGGGCATACTTTGGGAGCCCTTTATGCCGGAACCCGTTAGAACTAGTAACCGTCACGGCAGCGCTATGCAAAGCATAAGATCATTGTCCTGCCATTGGATGTACGCATCCGCGTGATGGCTTAGGGGTATCCCCCAAATGCATGAGCACACATAATGCATGAGGTCCCAAAACTTTTCCTTTTTCATTACCCTTTAATACAACCCCGCTAGCATTATGTACATATCATATCATTTTTCATACGTTTCAGATATCGTTCATCATTCATAACATATTGTTTCTCATTCTTCAGTTCTCGAATCATATATAATTCTAACGGGGTTATATTTCATGCCATTT
>NW_019656814.1:0-382 GCF_002806865.2 Cucurbita pepo subsp. pepo
CTATCTTGATTGTTTTGATGGTTGTGTTTCTCAGCATTCTACATGTCGGCAACCTAATTTGAAAAAGGAATGTGTGAATGTTAGAAGCTTTGCAAGAACAGTATTGAGAAATCCATGGAACTAAAGCATACACGGGGAACCCCATTGTTCGCATCATGAATAGGAATTGAAACACTGACCTTCGGTTTAGGAATAATTACAGCGGAGTCTAGTACAACGTTCCTCGAGCATTGATTCAGAAAATCCATCTCCTAGGAATATATATTAGCGGCATAAGAACAAGAACTTGTGCTCGTGAAACATACCTGCCTGCGTACATATAGGTTGGACAGGGCGGCCGGAAGAACTGAGAATTGGCGATAAGAGTTTTGGGTTCTGATCG
>NW_019656815.1:0-382 GCF_002806865.2 Cucurbita pepo subsp. pepo
ATTATATTACTTGTCTTGAAATGTTTCTAAGAGCCACAAATCAACACTTGTCTTTTAAATATTGTCCTATCTGTAAACATATGTTTCCTAAGAGTTTTTCTTATCCTGAACATAACTTTGAAATTTTTATGATTGCGCTACCGAAATAAAAAGTGCATTTTTTTCGGTAGCTATTAATTTCGTTATGATCACTCTCATTTGGATGTAAAACCACTTAAAAGGAAGATGCACATCGTTGACATATATAGTAACTATCTATTGTTATTTTTTTTTTTGTCATTTTTTACTATATCCTCATATCACTCTCGTTTCGATGTGGTTTTGGTCTATTCATGTACCTTTACTTTACTTAGACGTCACATACCCACTAACTTTTGTCTTG
>NW_019656816.1:0-382 GCF_002806865.2 Cucurbita pepo subsp. pepo
TTGTCATTAGAATTTTGTGATACATTTAATAGAAATCTTACATGCCTGTCATATCAACTTGTGTTTTATGTCAAATAAATTGGATTGGTATCTGATTCAAAGTTTAAATACCCTATGATTTACATTGAATGCAATATTAAAAAATTCAATGGCAAATATCAAAATAGATTCTTATGGAAGTTGAAAGACCAAAAGAGGATATTTTGAAATATGTTCCAGTGGATAGTAACTGAATTTCATGGAAATTTTCATGTGATGCAGGTACACACGAAAACCAAGGAAATCTTGCTTCAAGCCAGGCAGCTAAGCGTAAAGCACCATTCTGGTCTTCATTCAAGAACTTCGTTGGGTATTATTCAGTGAAGATCTTTCCTTTTTATTC
>NW_019656818.1:0-382 GCF_002806865.2 Cucurbita pepo subsp. pepo
CACTTCCAAACTGCTTCCATGGCGTTTATGGAAAATTTTTCTACTTCCAATCCTCCCCTCTCTCTCTCTCGATTGGGTTCGAAATTGTTTGTGCGAAATCTAAGCTTGTCTGGCCATACATGTTGTTCGTGCGTGTGTATGTTCAATCGTGTGCGACACAACAACCTTGCATCTCATTATCATCTTAGTTCTTAATAACACGATCATGCATCTTGATGCCCTCCTCTGTCTTAAGATGCAGCTGGTTGGAACATGTCTATTGGGAACTAACTAATTTTAGATAATTAGTTTTTATTTTTATTTTTATTAAGTTAAATTAATAAAATATTTTAACTAAATTAAATTTTATTTTTTTAGTTTATTCAACGTAAACTAATGTTTT
>NW_019656819.1:0-382 GCF_002806865.2 Cucurbita pepo subsp. pepo
AACCTGCCAAGGGACCAGAGAGGTATAACCAAAGCCTTCCAGATCTCTTTCTTCATTACGTCTTTCGGGAAATAGCAAAATGGAATCTATTCATCGCAGAAGCAAAACCCTCCTTAGCAAATTATCTTAAGGATAACAAGTAAAGATTGACTCTCTCAACCAACCCATGTCTCTATTGTTCTCTCTTTCTCATTTTATGAAAGGCACTTCGATAGTCCTTAAGTATTACTCTAATTATTATAGTCTATGTTCACGGTTTTATACCATTCTACAATCTAGTGCTATGTGTAGCCAAAAGATTTTCAAGAATAGCTAAATATTATCACAAGACTCGGAAAGCATCGTATCCATGACAGGTCTCAATATCTGGGGTATTAAACTA
>NW_019656822.1:0-382 GCF_002806865.2 Cucurbita pepo subsp. pepo
TGGGGGTTTATAACGTTGAGTAGAGAGAAAGACATAAATACAATAAACTAGGGCATCACATACTCATGTCTTTTCTCCCACTTGCCCTAGATTACATAACTCGTAGTCCTAGACTCACTAGGTGCCCTTCAAACACTTTAGCCGTGAGGAGCTTTGTAAATTGATCAGCAATGTTGTGCTCGGAAGCTATCAGTGTGACGATCACATCTCCTCGTTGCACAATCTCCCTTATGAGATGATATTTGCGCTCAATATGTTTTCCTCACTTATGGCTTCTTGGTTCTTTTGAATTTGTAACTGCTCCACTGTTATCACAATAAAGAGTGACGGGAAGATGCATATTTGGAACGACTTCCAAATCAGTTAAGAACTTCCTAAGCCA
>NW_019656823.1:0-382 GCF_002806865.2 Cucurbita pepo subsp. pepo
GCTTTGAATAGTAAATGTGGAATTAAAAAATCTAAGCTTATTTGGGCTTAACTCAAATTTTTATAATGGGCTTAGATTATTTAGCTTTGAGCCCTACGGTTTTTTGTTCGATGTTTGAGGCTAAGTTTAGAGCATGGCTCTGATACCATGTTTACTTTGATCACGACTCTCCACAGTGGTCAGTGGTATGTTATTGAGGCTAAGTTTAGAACATGGCTCTAATACCATGTTAACAATCACGACTCTCCACAATAGTATGATATAAGCTCTTATAGTTTTGTTTGGACTTTTCTAGAAGGACTTCTATCAATGAAAATAGTATTTCTCACTTACAAACCCACGATCTTCCACTAAATTAACCAATGTGAGACTCACTCCCAAT
>NW_019656824.1:0-382 GCF_002806865.2 Cucurbita pepo subsp. pepo
TCATAAACATTCGAGGATCTTGAAAAACATTTTAGAATTTTTATAAGGGACTTTTGGTCATTTACCACCACAAATATTTGTTTAATTCAACATATTACACTGGACTTCTAACTTTGTGTAATCTCTTTATACCATGACATAAGGGTCCTCATCAAATTTTCATGCAATTTAGATATCACTGTGGTCATAGGTACATAATTATAGGGGCATTTTAGTCATTTTACACCTACCCATGGTTTATCCCATTATCTTAGTTGAATGGTCACCAAACTTCATACATAACCTTATCATGTCATATTGAGGCTTCTCTTAAGATTACATGAACCACATAATTCATTTACTAGGTTTGTGGCTCTTCATTGAAATCCATGTTCACGTGGAA
>NW_019656825.1:0-382 GCF_002806865.2 Cucurbita pepo subsp. pepo
CTTTTTCTCGAAATTTTACATAAATTACAAGTTTAGCCCATAAATATGTATATTTAGTCTTCTAGGACCTTCAATTTCCAAATATTTAATTATATTTATTATTTAACGGATTTAAAATTTTCGGGACCATATAATAAAATATTAAAATTTTAATTACACGTAGCATCCTGGAAAGAGTGCACCGCCGTGAAATAAAATTTGCTTAGGAGCTAAGTCTTGGAAGGAGATTTTTCAACTGACTTGACTGTCATGTCTGTGACAGTGATTTGTAAACGTGGCGTATAGGTATTGGGTGTTGACTGAATACTTTTCAAATGCGTGTTTATGTGGCGTAACGAGGAGAAGACTTGATGGAACTTTGGGCGGGACTGAGGTACACTAT
>NW_019656826.1:0-382 GCF_002806865.2 Cucurbita pepo subsp. pepo
CCAAATGAAGAACAAACGAACAAACGAACAAAAACCCATCAATAATCTTCAAAAGAAGAACAGATTTCCAGAAATTAATGTAATGGGAAGCTCATAAAATGCAAGAAATCATGTTCTTACACTGTTTTTGAAGCCCCTTTTCCTAAAATTTCATTATACTGCAAGGAACAACAAAACCCAAAATCATAAAAGGGGAAAAACATGAACACAATAGAGAGAAAGAGATAAGGAAACATACTCTGCCATATCGACCAGTGGGATCAATTTCAACGAATTCAGAGCAATCGGGCTCAAGATCTGAGAAACCATCCATTGTTTTCTTGTGTTCATACAAATTTTTTCAACATCAGAGCTGTTGAATCTTGTTTAATAAGATGGAAAT
>NW_019656827.1:0-382 GCF_002806865.2 Cucurbita pepo subsp. pepo
ACGTGTTTTAAATGATATGTCTCGTTCATGTTTTGTGTGTGTGATTGCGTTACTAACCCAAATAGTGGGGTGACTTAATGAGTATTTCTTAAAATACTCAAGCCACGTGTTACCTTATATTTTTTAGGTAAAGTTAAAGTTAAAGCTCCCATGCATGGATAACGATAAATGCTGCAAAAGTCATGGAAGTGAGGATAGATCATGATAGAGAAGTAGTATTGAATTTAATTAGTAGATATTAGGTGTTTTTAATGCAATTTGTTTTATGTTAAAAAAACAATGTTATTTTAATTGTTATTTTGAATTGAATAGGTAAGTCCATGACTTTATTTTAAAAATATTTATTATGAATTTTCGCATATATAATTAAAACATGCGTGGG
>NW_019656828.1:0-382 GCF_002806865.2 Cucurbita pepo subsp. pepo
TGATGAAGTAATTCAATGGTTTTTCGGAGCAAATTATTCTTCATAAGTCCATTGCAAGTCATTTCTAGATCAATCCATGTAATGTCTCACATTTAGTCGGGGAGGGGAACAAAACACCCTTCATAAGGACAATATCTGCTAGTGGTGGTCTGGGCCATTACAAATGATACCAGAGTCAGACACAGGACGATGTGTCAGTCTTCTCGTTGTTCCCCGAAGAGTGGTAGACACGAGGCGGTATGCCAGTAAAGACACTGGGCCCCAAAGGAGATGGATTTGGTACGGTAGTCACATCGACTAGAGAAAGAACCGAGTGCCAATGAGGACACTGGGCTCCAAAGGGGGGGTGGATTGTGATGTCTCACATTGGTTGGGGTGGAGA
>NW_019656829.1:0-382 GCF_002806865.2 Cucurbita pepo subsp. pepo
ACGAATTGGTCCTTATGTGTGCGCGGAATGGAATTACGGGTACATCTCTTTTCCATTCTCAATTCGTCAGTTGCTTTCCATTTCCGTTCTCTCTGGGTTTTACACCTCTTCCCTTTTGTGCAATGCCCATAACGTTTTTTATATTTTATTTTCCCCCCGGAAACTGTTTGATGTAAAAACAGAGGTTTTCCAGTTTGGTTGCATTTCGTACCTGGCATTAAATTCCGCACAGATAATGAACCATTCAAGGTTAAGTATAACTTTACCATTTCGGTGCTTTTGCTTTTTTTTCTTCTCCAGTGTCGTGTTTATCCTCATATTAAGAAAAAATAAATAATGGTTTTGTATAGGCTGAAATGAAGCGATTTACAGCCAAGATTGT
>NW_019656830.1:0-382 GCF_002806865.2 Cucurbita pepo subsp. pepo
ATTCCCTGACCTTTACAGGAGAGTAACAGAGATAGTGAAAGTAGAACGGAATCGAAACCCATCCTTAACTTGAACCTGAACTCCTTTTCCTTGACAGTCTAGTAAATTCATTCAATCCTGAACGGAACCTTCACTGGAACCTGACGAGACAGAACTCCTGAACCAGAACCTTAACCTATTTATAGTCTTTCAATTCATTCAATCCGTAACCGATATGACCNGCTCCCTGAACAGTAAACGAAAGACTGAACCTCAAACCTGAGCCGGAACCTTTTCCTTCTTTGACTCTGTCTGAGTCTTCTTTGCCTCTCCTGTAAAGCTGCTAAGGATTGACTGAATGGACTCTCCATTCACCCATTATATTATATTGGTCTCACAATTC
>NW_019656831.1:0-382 GCF_002806865.2 Cucurbita pepo subsp. pepo
GTGAGATCTCACATTAGTTGGAGAGGGGAACAAGACATTTCCTACAAGGATATGGAAACCTTTTCCTAGTAACGCATTTAAAAACTGTGAGGCTGACGACGAAACGTAATTGGCTAAAGCAGACAATATCTGCTAGCAGTAGGTTTGGGCTTTACAAATGCTATGAGAGTTAGGCATCGGGCGGTGTGCCAGCGAGGACGTTGTTTGGACTGTTACAAATGCTATCNTGTGAGATCCCACATCGGTTGGAGAGAGGACTGTGGAAACCTCTGCCCAGTAGATGCATTTTAAAACCATGAAGCTGACGGCAATAGGCAATGGATCAAAATGAACAATATCTGTTAGCAGTAAGATTGAACTTTACATTAAGATCTCCAATTCT
>NW_019656832.1:0-382 GCF_002806865.2 Cucurbita pepo subsp. pepo
CGAGCATAGGTTAAGATTGAGTTGTTCATTGAGAATAGGACTCCACAGTCCTCTCAAAGGGAGTGTTTAAAGGATAAGAACTAAAATCTCGGGACTAGGATCTTCCCTACAAAAATAGGTACCAAAAGAGGTTAACCCAAAAAAAAAAAAAAAAAAAAAAANAGATGTTGGTTTCAATAAAAAGTCTGAGCCTTGAATTTGCTGGTAATTCTTTAGAGTATGGACAGGACAATTTAGCAGAGCTAAGGTAGATCGAGACATAGGCACATGAGCTACTAAGCCACGACTTCACATTCCTTTGCATTTGTTTCAGAGAGCACAATAGCTATGGTCATTAAGAGGAAAGAATCGTCTCACACGACGATATACATGTAAGGATATT
>NW_019656833.1:0-382 GCF_002806865.2 Cucurbita pepo subsp. pepo
AAAAAAAAAAAAAAAAAAAAAAAAAAAAAAAAAAAAGATCAGAGACGTCCCACATGGTTTCATAAAAAGTGGGTAAGGTCTGTTTCATCATCCACTTTTGAGTGCATTATTTTCCTACCTTTTGCTTGAAAGCTGCCACTTTTTTCTCGGCCTCCTGTCTGCCATCCAACAAAAATAACTAATTCAATTTGAAAATTGAAGTGGGATTAGGTTACAAATTTACACACTAAACTTCATATTTAACCTAGAGAGGTAATGATATTATGATAATCAATTACTAGTTCTATAGTTTTGGGAAGGGATTAAAGTGGATTATAAATTAACCCAACAAAATTTGATTCCTTAAAAATTATTGTATGGATGAGATAATAACAAGTAACTA
>NW_019656835.1:0-382 GCF_002806865.2 Cucurbita pepo subsp. pepo
TATGATAAATATAAATAGAGAAAAATATATTAATTTGAAGGATTTAAATTAATATTTAATATATTGGATATATTAAAGGAAAAATATATTTATTGTATTTGATACCATTAAATATTAAATAAATTAATGTATTATTGTATTTGATACAATTAAATATTAAATAAATTAATGTATTTTCATACCTTAAATAAAAATATATTTGAAATTTGAATGAGATTCAAATTAATTAAATATATATCAGGATATCTTATAATATCTAAACCTGATTTGTATAAGGTATTATATCCTAATATATTAAATATGCAAATATATTATTTGGCAAAGATTCTCCAAGNCCTGATTTGTATAAGGTATTATATCCTAATATATTAAATATGCAAAT
>NW_019656836.1:0-382 GCF_002806865.2 Cucurbita pepo subsp. pepo
TTTATACTAATACCAACCACTAAGATGGCGGGGAAACAGACAGACTGACGAGAGAGCTGCTTTCGCCTCGGTAATTACCTAACGAGAGAGAGCCGATAGATAACATGCAATGGGAGGTTACTCTTTGGTTGGAATCCACACTCCCATTCATTTTGGATATCGAAACGATTTTGAGGCAGTCAGTCTCCATCTTTCTGACAACTATATATAATAAGCTTTGATTTTCGTGCTTGGTTAAATAAAGAGGCAATCTAAACTCAATCTTTCTTTTTTGAATCTTTTCCCTTGCCCCGGATTCCAATTTGAAAGAAAAACTGTGTACAATACTAATNTCTAGCAATGAGTTTCATGTTGGTGGAGAAGAGAGGGAGTAAGTATAAGT
>NW_019656837.1:0-382 GCF_002806865.2 Cucurbita pepo subsp. pepo
CGTGTTTGCTATCTGAAGTAGTTGTCAACTCCTCCACCGTGTCCATATCATAACTGCAAAAAAAAATATATTTTTCCGAAGAATTTTCAAATGCAACAAAACAATTATTTATTGTTCCATCAAGAAAAAAAAGATGGAAAGAGACAAAAAATGAAGGAACCCATTAAGTGCAACTAATAAGTTGAACAAAACAAAGTCTTAAAATTCTCATTGGAAAGTTAAAATTTGATAAACTAACAAGGAGAAGAGACATGGGGGGATATCTTCACCAAGGACGATGCATGGTTTGATGTTGAAGAAACCTTGTTTAAAGGGAAAAATGTCTNATAATATATTATGACTCTTCCCTTCATATATTAATACCAAAATTATGCATTCCAAT
>NW_019656838.1:0-382 GCF_002806865.2 Cucurbita pepo subsp. pepo
GCCACTGTTTCCTTTTCCTCACTCATAAAACGCCACTGTTTCCTTTTCCTCACCCATAAAATGCCACTGTTTCCTTTTCCTCACCCATAAAACGTCACAGTTCCTAGACAAGAATGCCACTGTTTCCTTTTCCTCACCCATAAAACGTCACAGTTCCTAGACAAGAATGCCACTGTTTCCTTTTCCTNAAGAATGCCACTGTTTCCTTTTCCATGCCACTGTTTCCTTTTCCTCCCCCATAAAACGTCACAGTTCCTAGACAAGAATGCCACTGTTTCCTTTTCCTCACCCATAAAACGTCACAGTTCCTAGACAAGAATGCCACTGTAACATTTTCCTCACCCCTGCACATGTCGTGTTTTATGATTGTATGACATATACT
>NW_019656839.1:0-382 GCF_002806865.2 Cucurbita pepo subsp. pepo
AATTTCGAAGAAACGGTGTGTATAAATCAGTTAAATATTCTTAGAACCCCAGTCCGGCCTACCCGACTGATATAATCTAGAATCCACTACGATTGTTTAAAATCCAAACCCGAACTTGGAACGTTTGAAGCACGTGCAAAAAAAACTGAGTAACAATAGACGTTTCTCAAAATTTTTGTCTTGAATGATTAGGCTTGACCATTTAGAATAGAATGTCGAAGAAGCATTGGGTATAAAACAGTAAAAGAGTGCTTAAAATAAAAAACCTAATTTGGAAACCCTAATTTGGGATGTTTGAAGCACGTGCTAAAAACCCGAGTAAAACTGAAAGTTTTTCNTTGGGATGTTTGAAGCACGTGCTAAAAACCCGAGTAAAACTGAA
>NW_019656840.1:0-382 GCF_002806865.2 Cucurbita pepo subsp. pepo
ATTCACATAATAATAGGGTCAGCATCAAAATCGGATCGGAATACAAGCAAACAGAGACCGAACGGGAAAAAAATCGGTGTCTCACGCGCCCCCACGCGCGCCATGAAGGGTCACTACGCGCACGTGCCCCACGCGGTCCACCCCGCGTAGGCATAGGTCAGAGGCACCGGGTCCAGCGCTTCACGTGCGGTGCGGGTCGGGCCGGCCAGGTCTGCGCGCCTGACGACTGTCCTGCCGGGTGAGGTCGTGCCTCACCAATCGGTGATCGACACGTGTCGATCACCGGTTCTGCCGCTCTCCTCCATTGCCGACCGACGCGTGGCGGCCTCCACCCTCTCNTTAGGTCTCTTCACGTTTCGATCTATTTTCTTTCGACTTTTTT
>NW_019656841.1:0-382 GCF_002806865.2 Cucurbita pepo subsp. pepo
CAATTTCAAGAGAACCAGTCTAAACAGGAGTGAACCAGTCTCGTAAAGGTCATCAAACATAAAAAATCATTATAAGAACAGATCTCAAAATNGGTAAAAGTCATCAAACATAAAAAATCATTATAAGAACAGATCTCAAAATAGGTGAACAAGTCTGACAAAGGTTAAGAAAACAAAGTTAAGATGATGTATCTATCTCATAGACTGCAACATCATCATCTCTAAACTTAAGATGCTGAAACAAGGCAGTGAGCGTGATTTTCTTCCTCTGAATATTCGTTTGTTTTCTAGCGATTAACCGGATATTAATACCTGAGTTCTTCACAAAATTTATAGTNAACCGGATATTAATACCTGAGTTCTTCACAAAATTTATAGTCCT
>NW_019656842.1:0-382 GCF_002806865.2 Cucurbita pepo subsp. pepo
AGTAAGAATCGCTACTCCAGAATTGTGTAGTCTTAGAGGGGTTCGTCTAGTCAAGTCATCTGTTTATTTTGAATTTCTAAGTTTCCTTTTTAGTTCTTTATTGTTGACTATTGGTCGATATACNTGCTCTCCGTTTGTTCTTAAACTTGAACACTAACTTTTATTGGATTTCATGAATTGTACTTCGAACACATTCTCCATGCCACACTAACTTTTATTGGATTGTACTCGTTTCAACTTTACCTTATTGCCTTTAAGTTTCGAAAATCATGTGGAAACCTAGCTGCTTTTTGTGAGATCCCACCATGGTTGGAGAGGGGAATGAAGTNGTTTCAACTTTGCCTTATTGCCTTTAAGTTTCGAAAATCATGTGGAAACCTAG
>NW_019656843.1:0-381 GCF_002806865.2 Cucurbita pepo subsp. pepo
GTTTGTAAGCGGTGAGGCCAACACCGCCACTGTCACCGCTGATCGGCGGCTACTCCATCCATCGGCGGTTCACAGAACGTTCATTGGATCTGATATTCGGTGTTTCTCGCAAGCGAAGAATCCATTTGGCTTGTATTGTCATTCTTTTGCTCGGAATGTTGCAGGGAATGGTCGGTGCTTCTCTGTGGCCTCTTCATCTTCGGTTCATGATGTGGTTAATGACCTACCTCGTTTGTCGTTCGCACCCAAGGATGTGGTTCTCTATCAATACGAGGCTTGCCCGTTCTGCAACAAAGTTAAAGGTAATTAGCATAATCTCTTAGAGGAATTCTCAGAATATGAAGTTTTTGTCAACTTGATCTTGATAAGGAAAATAGAGAA
>NW_019656844.1:0-381 GCF_002806865.2 Cucurbita pepo subsp. pepo
AACTCTTAGAGCCCATCCATGTCCTCACATCAGTCGCAGAAGTAAAAGTTGTCAACAGTTACAATATGCTTCCAAGGTCTCATTAAAAACCGAAGAAACACCGGAAGAAAACTCATCCGAATACAGACCTTCAATAATACAATCCCAACAGAACCAAGAAATCTCCCTTCGCACTCAACCTTAAATCAAATAAAAAGGCATACCCGAAGGTACAATAATCTACTACGCCTCCCACAAGACATCAAATAACATCAATACAAAAGAATCACGAAATCGGATACAACTTCTAGGGTTTTCATCGTAAAGTAAACCTCGTAGATCCAAACGGAGAAGAGAGAACGAACCTCTTGACGATAAGATAATTCGTCGCTCGAAAAAGGA
>NW_019656845.1:0-381 GCF_002806865.2 Cucurbita pepo subsp. pepo
TCTTCTTCTTCTTCTTCGTCTTCTTTGCATTTAAGATCCTCACGACTCGCGTGTTTTAGCTTCGAATTTCGACCCCTTATGGGGCTCCGAGATTAATTAACAACAGAGAGGTGGAATTCATCTGAACCTTTCAAGAAACTCACGAGATTTCCATGGCCGAAGGTAATCCTATCCCCCCCCAACGGCTTTCAGTTGTTTTATTCTGTTCTGTTTTTAATTTTGTTCTGAGAAATTTGTTCGAATCGGAATCGGAATCGGAAAATATGAGTCTTCTCAGAGTGATTTTGCAGGAAGCAGCCAGGCGAGAGACGGAAGCTAGGACGATTTGGGGATTTTTGAGCGACCAAATGGACGGTGTCGATGGAGGAGGGAGGCGGCGGC
>NW_019656846.1:0-381 GCF_002806865.2 Cucurbita pepo subsp. pepo
GAACAATTTTCGCGCCAAATCAGTGGCAACTGTAAGCAAAGTGAAAACGAATTCGCGAGCCTGAAATGGCGCTGCTGTGTTTTCTGCTAGATTTGAGAACCTTGCCTCCTCCCATCCTCAGCGGCTTAACGGATGTAAGGCCAGTTTGGATTCAAATTTGTATAAGCTTTCATTTTCGTTCTATCTCCGACTGACGAATCTCACGATTGTGTATTGTGTTCATCTGTTTCTGTTAGTCCTTGTTGCAGCTTGCCAATCTTTATGCTATATCATCATCGTCATCGGCTGGTAGGATCGGATTGTGTTACGTCTTCAAGAATGCGTCCTCTGGTCCTGATGATGCTCTTGTATGGATATGCAAAAACTTTCACTCACGCTCAC
>NW_019656847.1:0-381 GCF_002806865.2 Cucurbita pepo subsp. pepo
TTTTTTTTTTTTTTTTTTTTGGATTCAAATTTCAAAATATTGTATTAAACAAATAATAATAATAATAATAATAATCTTGAAATAAACTTATTTCCTTTTATTAAAATTTTAAACATGCATAACATTATATATTATGAATTATATAGTAAATAAATTTATTTTTTTAAGTATTAAAAACTAATATTAAAAATTAAATTTTTAGTAGATCATTATATTATATCTTTTTTATTTATTAAGTATTATTGAATGTATTAGAATGTTTTTTTAATAGAAATTAGGTTGGAAAATACTGAAAATGAGTATTTTCTAAAAAAAAATATATATATAAAAAACCGGCAAAAATTCTTTAAAAAAAACTTGATTCCGCCCACTCATCTCCAC
>NW_019656848.1:0-381 GCF_002806865.2 Cucurbita pepo subsp. pepo
TTATTCATTTCCACCGCAAACTTTTTAGCACTTTGCACTTATTCGTCATTGGCATCTTTGATTGGAATTAGATCTGAATGAAACACTCCTCTACAACTCATTCTAACACCTTTGATAGATAGTTCCAATTGACCTACTTTGCTCATGAGTACTTAGGAGTTTGATATTTATAGTCGTGGTTGAATGTTACTCAAATAGATATAACCGAATTTTACAACAAAGACTAATGGAGCCTCCCACCATTAGGAGATAGCTTCAAATCAAATTCTTTAGTTTGGATAATGGTCGGTTTTAGCCAACCAATCGAGACTAGTGTCTTAATAATAGTACAAATATTTTGTTTTGTTCTTCCAAATGTAAAAAACAAAAAAAAAAAAAAAA
>NW_019656849.1:0-381 GCF_002806865.2 Cucurbita pepo subsp. pepo
AACGCTCTACCATCTAAGCTATATCCTAAAGATTCTTATGTTACAAAATCCTAAACATCTCGTCAATATCTCAGCTAATTATGTCATAAATAAGGAAAGGTTGAATAGAAGTAAAATATTAAGAGCAAATAGTTTCTTTTGGAGATGGGGATATCCCTTTGCCTCTCTACCATCTAAGCTCTACATCCCCACAATTCTTGCATCATAAAACCTCAAATTTCCCATCATCAATAATAGTGAAAATGAAGAAAATCTAGAGATGAAGGGTATCGATCTCCATACCTCTCACATGCAAAGCGAGTGCTCTACCATCTAAACTATATCCCCATAATTTCTATGTCACAATGTTCTAAACATCTCGTCATCAGTAATAGTGAAAAT
>NW_019656851.1:0-381 GCF_002806865.2 Cucurbita pepo subsp. pepo
AGAACTATATAGATCATACTTTTGCCTTCAATGTACTCAACCATGATCCCAAGGATAGACCAGCGACCGTGCCCCCACTGAAAACAACCAGAAGTAGAACATGAAACCAAACAAGAAGGCATCAAGTGTTCTTATGAACCAGATAAGAAAAACAGAACCTGCCACAAGCTACTACAATATCATCAAATTTGATCTTATCATTTACAGTATCCAGTTGCTGTTCAATCTCCCTAACTGCTTCAATATAACCCCTGAAAACATAACCAAAATACATTTGATACTCATTAATATTGTGATAATGGAGAGAATGGGAGAGATGGAAAGGATGCATTGATGATAATCATGCAATTATCAGTATTCAAATAATAATTATGCTACACA
>NW_019656852.1:0-381 GCF_002806865.2 Cucurbita pepo subsp. pepo
AACTTGTTCTACCCCTCGATCAACCTAACCCCGCTCGAGTCGGGTCAGGTTACTTGAATCATGCTAGCTCAGTTCGACCTGCATGGCTCAACCTACTTAGGTTGGATATTCTTGTCTCAACCTATTCGACCCAGGCCTCTCGACTCACATTCTTCGTAGCCTCCATTCGAGGCGAGCTTGAACCCATTAAAACTCTTCTAGTGATATGTTCTTAAATGCTCAACATTTTCGTGAACGAGGGAGAGGTAAGTACCTCTTAAGTTATTCTCCTGATCTATTACAGACCGAGCCAAGAAATGTTTAAGGACTAATTTGAAATTTCTGAAATTAAACGACGCATAAAATAATAAATTAAAATAAATAAAATAATATTTATAAATA
>NW_019656853.1:0-381 GCF_002806865.2 Cucurbita pepo subsp. pepo
AGGGACCTATCTCTAATCATCATAGGGGTGGCCTCCAGTCTTGGATAAATTGGATGTGTAGTACTTTCCTACACATGACTCACACATGCGAGTGTGAATCCCCAGGGCGCTCACACACCCCCTGGACTCTCTCGTCAAGCTAATCTGTAGCGACGTCCAGAGGTCAGCGGAACCCCATAGTGTCATGCGCCTCATGAACACCCTCATCTGCCTGCATTCACGCTCATCATACGATGCGCGTCAACACTCATCATCTCTAGGGGAAGTAGCCCTATGCTTGTGAACATACAATATGCATGAGGTCCCTCTAAATCCATCATAATGTCTCTAAAGACACAATCCTTTAGTCTCATCTCTTTGTTACTCTAGGTAACACATACT
>NW_019656854.1:0-381 GCF_002806865.2 Cucurbita pepo subsp. pepo
TATTAATAATTAAAATCTCATAAAATTTTAAATATCAAACATTTACATGTTATAACGCATTAACATCAATTATAAGTTAAAATATTCTTGATCTTATTAAAACTACGGTAGGGTTGGGCTGAGTTGGATTGTAACCTTATTTGCACGTAAATCAAGTTGACTCGATAAAAAAAAATGTCAATCCACAAACCGAACCAAATTTTTTATTTTTTAAAAAATTCAATCCAAACCAAATTAAAAAAGAAAAAGAAAAAAGAATTGTACCAAATTTAACTTTTATGATTTGGGTTGAATAGTTTGAGTGTAGCAGGTTATTAGGTTATATGCACACTCCTACTCGAACTCTCTGAATTAGATCAGAAGTTTAGAAGTCCAAGATAA
>NW_019656855.1:0-381 GCF_002806865.2 Cucurbita pepo subsp. pepo
AGACATTGTTCGCCGTTAACCTCTTTATCGAAGGTATATATAACAGCCCAAGTCCACCGTTAGCAGACATTGTTCGCTTTGGCCCATATCGTCGTCAACCTCACGATTTAAAACGTGTCTGCTAATAAAAAGTTTCCACGCTCTTGTAAGCAATGATTTGTTCCTCTCTACAACTGATGTGGGATCTCACAATCCACTACTCTAGGAGCCCCGTCGTCACAGGCACATCACCAAGTATCTGGCTCTGATACTATTTGTAATAGTTAAAGCTCACTATTAGCATATATTGTCCTCTTTGGCGGTTAGATATCACCTTCAACCTCACCGTTTTAAAATGTACACCACACCTAAATGTGTGTGAAAGTTCTCTATTTATAATCA
>NW_019656856.1:0-381 GCF_002806865.2 Cucurbita pepo subsp. pepo
ATACCCTTTGTCCCAAATCTTTAAAGTCAATAAAGTTTCCATAAATATAATACATTTTAAGTATGAACAAAACTTCCATAAGAAAAAATAAAATATATGTTTATTCCCTTTGACTCTATACCTTTTCCATTCAATTACAATTCCTCATAATACTTATTTATTTTTGCAATAAAATACTTTTAAAGAAAAATATACAATTATAATTCATAAATCACAATCATTTCATTAATAAATAAGTATGAGTTCCCTAAGGGAAAAACCAAATACATTACATCTATCACCATCCCACCAAAAAATATGAAGTTTACATCATATCCACTGTGGAAAAAATATACGTAACTTTAGTCAACATTGACCCAAAAAAAAAAAAAAAAAAAAAAA
>NW_019656857.1:0-381 GCF_002806865.2 Cucurbita pepo subsp. pepo
AAAAATTAATATTAGAAATTAGAATGGGCTGGGATGGGAAGGAAAAATGTGTCTCCCGCCTCCCTCCGCTCCGCCAACAATAAACGTGTTGAACCATTTAATTTGATGCAAACTCCACGTCATCCCTTCCGTCCAATCACCGCCATCATCTGCTTCCCCCTGCCTCCCATTTAATTTTATGCTGTGAAAGATATTATATGAACACAAATGAGTTGGAATTAAAAGTGGTTTATTGGTCTCCAGACCGAGTCACTAATTAAATAATAAATACACTGATTATTATTATTTTATTATCAAAATATATAAAGAATTGGTCAAATACATTGAGTGCACGTGATTAAAAGATAATAATAGAAAGATTTATTAATGCACGTGTGTCTT
>NW_019656858.1:0-381 GCF_002806865.2 Cucurbita pepo subsp. pepo
CCATTGGGTATGATAATGATACAGAACCAGGAGCTAACAGTGGTTGTCCTCAGCCTAATGAGCTCCTCCTCCGCCTGTCTCATGAACATCAGATATGACATCATTGTCGTCGCTGAACATTACATGAGGTCTCTGGTTTTCTGGCGTTTTCGGGTCACGAGAGTGGAGCCAGAAATGTAACCTGCCAGAGAACGGAGATATCCAAAAGGAATGGAGCCATGTCGTCGAATTTCAAAAGGAGATAAACAAACCTGCCAGAGAAAGAAAAATGATAGCTTCTTTTTTGTGAATGAACAATTGAAACGCCTCAAAAAGCCTATAAAGAACAATTCCATTCCATAAGGATGAGATTTGAATCCAATACCTTCTTTTGGGAGAAGG
>NW_019656859.1:0-381 GCF_002806865.2 Cucurbita pepo subsp. pepo
GATATTTTAATAGTAGAAAATCCTGAAAAAGTCATTGCTTATATAGAAAAAATACCTATATTTTTAGGTTGTTATAAAAATTTTAATAAAAAATCAGTTATTTTTTTCAAAAAATTCATATATAAAATATAAATCTGTATTAATGTGAGGAGTTTTTAATGAATAAATTAAAAAAAAAACATAATCCTGAAAAAGTTGATCATCCTATAAATAATGTAAATAATGTAGATATTACGAAAAAAAATAATTTCGAAAAGCCAATGTCTTTTAGTTCTAATGAAAAAAAAGATAAAAAAGAAATAATATTTGATATACCAGTTGATATAACTATAGAATTAGGTAAATCTAGAATCAAAATAAAAGAACTTTTAAATTTTTCAA
>NW_019656860.1:0-381 GCF_002806865.2 Cucurbita pepo subsp. pepo
CTCCACATGACCCATGAACCAAGGGGCAACCCTGTTCAGAATATTGAAGCTCTTGACATGAGGAAAAGCTAGCTCGAGAAGGGGCATGTGCATCCAAGAAAGTAGCCACTTACAATTTTTCAAGTAATACTTGTAGGGTTTGTTAGGGCGTGCTAGTATAAGAGCATTCTTTACCTAGGTGATTTGAATATGCAAGTTGAGGACTTCACACGGAAAATTTTGGATTAAAATGCATTATAGGTATGATATGAAAAATTACCCTTATGCCCCTAAGATGAGATTTCGTGATGCATGTTGTTTTTATACCTTCTACCCGTCTAAATAGAAAAGATGCATGACTAGAATTTAAGTTGGACAATTTGGAAGAGTATGTTATGTAAG
>NW_019656861.1:0-381 GCF_002806865.2 Cucurbita pepo subsp. pepo
AACTAGGTTGTGTTATGAATGTCATGCTATATAAACTTCGTTAATATCTCCGATCTATGCCTATGAGACATAAAAAAGTCATGTATGTTGATTATGAAAGAGATGATGACAAGTATTATGTATGTATGTCTTATTGGAATGCTATATCAAGAAAATAATGGAGTATGACTTGCATCACAAGTACATGCCATCCATTACGATATCATTGACACTGTGATATTATACGCACTGCTTTTGCTCCGTGACTTCACACACGCACACACGCACACGCGCGCGCACACATACTATGTTCTTTGTGGTAGGATTCCCCACAGATTTTGTAAAGGAACTCGGTAGAAGTTTGGACCAGAAAATAGAACCCCGAGAGTTCATCCAAGAATG
>NW_019656862.1:0-381 GCF_002806865.2 Cucurbita pepo subsp. pepo
TATTGTTTTTCTGGGAGATGCATTGGTGCAAAGGCGTACTTCCATTAGAGTCGCATACATTTATATTGGCACCGAATTGCAACAACAGTTCAAGCATCACTTGATTGTCATTTTGACAAGCGAGATGCAATAGTGAGCAACCTTGAAGACTGTTCTTTGACTCGCTAGAATCCCAATCTCTCCCACACAACGATGGATTATGAGATTCTTGATTACTTCCCGAGGGCTCCTCATCCAAATTCGGGCTCGAACTGACACTGACCACATCATCAAAAGTTGAGTTGACAATCGATACTGCTGAAACTACTATGAGGCGATAAGCCTCTCGCAAGTCATTTGTTTTGACAGCTTCCCAGATACTTTTTGCATAAGAATTGTTGC
>NW_019656863.1:0-381 GCF_002806865.2 Cucurbita pepo subsp. pepo
AATAAATAAATAAATAAATAATAATAATAATAATAATAATTTTTTTAAAAAAATGGTAATGGATCCCTCCTCTCTCCTTCCATCTCTCACTACTCATTTCCTAAATATAAATCTGGCCAACAGATCAAAATTTTTTTACCACGGCAGATTTACCCATTCAAAATTCCTTCTTTCCTACAAAAATAAATAGAAAAATAAAAGGTTTAAGTAGAGTTAGTTTTGCGGGAGGAGATATGCCATTTGAAGAGATTGACTTGAATAGAAAGGACAAAATCGAACTTTCTTAAAGATAAATTGGTGACACCAGCCAAGTTAATCACGTAAGTGGGTTTACTATCGACATAGTTATATTTGATGTTGACACATGCCCTGTGGTTCTGC
>NW_019656864.1:0-381 GCF_002806865.2 Cucurbita pepo subsp. pepo
CATTAGAAAATTAAATTGAATTCAAAAGAAATTCTTAAATCCCTCATAATAGATTTCAATCAAAATGATAACCAAAATATATATATTTTTTATTTAATTTTATAATTATATATATATTTTAACTTTTTTGAAGATTATATTTCAAAAATATATATTGAAACTGTGTTTAAAATTTAATTAAATGTTTGAAAATAAATATAATATATATGTAAATATTTATATTTATTAAAAGCAAAAAAATTGAATAAGCAAAACTAATAATAAGGGTTTTTGAATTGAAATTTGAAAAATTTACAAACCACACAACCGTTTTAAATTTCTATTTTTTGTTTGGTCTTCCAAAAAAAAATTTATGACTCATTATAACTATTTGTTTTTTTT
>NW_019656865.1:0-381 GCF_002806865.2 Cucurbita pepo subsp. pepo
TCAACCAACCCGAAACTACTCAAATAAACCGAATAACGTTCACAACGGATTGGATTTTTACAGTGTTTAATTTTTCTAGATTATTTTAAAAAATATTAATTATCCACAATATATATCCTAATAATAACTAAAATTTCATAAATTCAAATATAAAATATTATCGAGTATCGAACCTTAAATAATCTTAATTTTCGCAATAAACAAAATTAGAAAAAAAAAAAGTATATAATATTAGAAATAATTGTAAAGAAAAACCCTAATTTCTCAAAATTAAGTACAAAAACCAATTTAAATAAAAAATATTATATTATTATTAAATATAATTTTTGTAGGAATTACTCCAAAAAGGGTTCTATGGTGTAGTGGTTAGCACTCTGGACT
>NW_019656866.1:0-381 GCF_002806865.2 Cucurbita pepo subsp. pepo
GCGAGATTTAAATCTGGCATCTCGGTCTAATACTATTGACATTAGAACACCGTGTAGCCGTACTATTTGCTCCATATAGAGTTTGGCCAAGCTATCTACCAAGTAAGCAGTTTTTCATTTTTAATGTTAGTGGGGATAACTCAGTTGGAGAGCATCAGACTGAAGATTTGAANGATTAAAGTTGCATAACTTCTCATACAATCTAAAATTAGTGATTATTTTTTTAAAATATAATGAATTAGCAAAAATACCTCTACTTATGAATTCGTTAGACTGAAGGTCACGTGCTCGATCCAAGTTCACCAAACTTGATTCTAAGTTGTAACTTGAATATCTTATAAAAAATTAGTGTTTATTTCTATTTAAAATTTCAATGAATTA
>NW_019656867.1:0-381 GCF_002806865.2 Cucurbita pepo subsp. pepo
AACAAAACAGAAACAATTGCATAAGAACTAGAAAACAAGAAATGCAGTTCCCAATAGAAAAGAATCACAAAACAGATCGAAAAGAAAGAGACGAACCTGAGCAAGGTAGGGAATTAGAGGCGATGGCTTCGCTAGAAATAGCAGAACTTGACAACAAATTGTTGGGTGGAAGCGCTTTTATAGTTGGAAAGGTATTCTCAACCATTGGAATTGATTCAATGTCTTCTAGAATGTACCAATCAAATTTTATTTCAGTTTCAATGGCTTAAAAATAATTAAAATATATTTAAAAATCATTTTTAACCCTTTAAAATATATCTATTAAAATATATTTGTAATAATTTAACAATTCCCAAAAAAAAAAAAAAAAAAAAAAAAAAA
>NW_019656868.1:0-381 GCF_002806865.2 Cucurbita pepo subsp. pepo
GTGGAACGATGATGATGCTGTAATATTGAAGAGATAAAAAATTTAAATTAAATTTCTATAAAAATAAATAAATAAATAAAAAAGGCTAGAAGCCTTATTAACCTATTTTGAGGGGACAAAACGTGACAGCCCAGTTCTTAAAATCTTCTCCTATAAGTTGGTTTAATTTATTATGGCACATGNTCCCCCCTAAAAAGTTCACATTTTTTAACACGTATTATTTATACGAAGCTTTAATTTACCCCGAGCGATTGAACTGATAATCCCTCTCGAACGTACGTGTCCAAAGAGGACAAACTAGCGTGGGCTTAGGTCGTTAGGTCAAAATTTTCCTACCATATTACATGAACACGACTCTCCACAATAGTATGATATTGTCCA
>NW_019656869.1:0-381 GCF_002806865.2 Cucurbita pepo subsp. pepo
CCCTAGATGTTCCAATAATCCATAACATTTATGCTTAACTCTATCTTGTATTGTATTCATTCCCTAGCTGATATTGTCATCTTTGGGTTTTCTCTCTCGGGTTTCCCCTCAATCCATCCTTATAGGGCCCAACGTCCCCTTTCGAGCTTCCACTCAANCTCAATCTACCCCTTGGAGGCCCAGGGTCCCCTTTCGAACTTTCCCACCCTTTTAGGGCCCAACGTCCCCTTTCAGACTTTCTCTCAATCCACCCCCCTTGGAGGCCTAGCATACTCGCTGGCACACCGCCCCCGTATCTGGCTCTGTGGCTCTGATATCTTTTATAACAGCCCAAGTTCACCGCTAGTAGATATTGTCCTCGTTTTACTCTGGAGAGGTTTC
>NW_019656870.1:0-381 GCF_002806865.2 Cucurbita pepo subsp. pepo
GTGAGATCCCACGTCGGTTGGGGAGGAGAACAAAACACCCTAGCAGACGCATTTTAAAAACCTTGAGGGGGAAGCTTGAAAGGGAAACCCAAAGAGGACAATATCTGCTAATGGTGAGCTTGGACCATTACAAATGGTATCAGAGCTAGACACCAGGCGATGTGCCAACGNGGTTCCCTGAAGGGGGTAGACAGGCGGTGTGCCAGTAAAGAGCTGGGCCTGAAGGGGGTGGATTTGGTGGGGTCCTACATCATCGATTGGAGAAAGGAACGAGTGCCAGTGAGGACGCTGTCGGTTGGAAGGAGAACAACCCTTTATAAGGGTGTGGAAACCTCTCCATAAGAGAGTATATATACGGTTTCAGTTTATAGATCTGAATTT
>NW_019656871.1:0-381 GCF_002806865.2 Cucurbita pepo subsp. pepo
CAGCATCAGAAAACGAGGAATTAAATAAAGATTGAGAAGGATATGAGTCATTTGTTGAAGTTGGAAGTGGCTGATAAAATTTATGAAACTGATAGAGATTGGCAGCCAGAGAAACTATCTCTACAATAGAGAGTCAACCGCGGGCATAGAAGAACAGAGGAACCCGAGATTATACAACGCCTATTTATATTTGGTTCAGAGAATATTTCGGCTAATCTTGTATTATTTATTTTTTTTTTTTTTACATAGAATTTAAATTTAAATAAATATTACAGTTTTATTTTAAACGTCACTAAATTCGAATGAAATTCAAATTTATGAGTTTCAATGAAATTTATTTAATGATCTTTCTTTTTTTTTTTTTTTTTTTTTTTTTTTTTT
>NW_019656872.1:0-381 GCF_002806865.2 Cucurbita pepo subsp. pepo
AAAAAAAAAAAAAAAAAAAAAAAAAAAAAAAAGCTGGAATGACAGAAAGACACAACGTGAACAGTGTACAGGGAAAAGTGGAAATCAAACGAGAACGCAATCAACTCGACAGCTGTGCGTTGATTGAACTCTCGCTTAACCTACTAAGAAAATGGAATCGGCCACCCTCTTCAAAGCTAGTATTTGATAAACAAATGTTGCGAACACATACAATACAATCGAGCTCGTTCTCTTTTCATAGCTCTCAAGCCAGACTAGAGAGGAAGCAAAATCAAGTGACAAACCAAAACCAATTCCACCTTATCGTCAGAATCCGTGACATGCGTTCAAAACCATGAGCACAAGGCTGCATCTAAATAGGAAGATTGATTCTCAGAAAAC
>NW_019656873.1:0-381 GCF_002806865.2 Cucurbita pepo subsp. pepo
ATTGTACACATAACATTTATTTCAATGAACTGCCTGAGCCATAAACCTTAAATAAATTATGTTGTCCATGAAATTTTAGAAGAAGACTCAATATGACATGATAAGGTTATGTACGAAATTTGGTGACTATTAGGTTATGATAACGGGCTAAACCAAGTGTAGGTGTAAAATGACTANATATAATTACGTACCACTAGTTTATGACAAAGTGACCTCTAAATGACATGAAATTTGATGAGGAGCCTTATATCATGGTGTATAGGGATTACACAAAGTTACAAGGCCATTGAAATATGTTGAAGAATTAAACCAAGATTTGGGGGTAAATGGAGTATGAATTAAGATTTAAAATATGTAACTAGCTGACAAGACACCTTATAA
>NW_019656874.1:0-381 GCF_002806865.2 Cucurbita pepo subsp. pepo
CACGTTTAAATAGGATACAAACTATCAACTAATACCTAAAAATAGAAAAAATATATATCTAACTAAATCTGGTAAATAAATAAAATATACGGTTAATCAAATCTAAGATAAAATATACTACTAACAACTCCCAAAATATCTGAGATATACTCCTAACTAATTATTAAAATATATCTCCAATTATATACTCCCCTCAAGTTGGAGAGTGTATGTCAATCACACCCAACTTGTTCTTCAAAAAATCAAATTGATGTCTTCCCAAACCTTGAGTAAAAACATCTGCCAATTGCATTTTAGTCGAAACATAACACGGTTTGNATCCTAGATTTGATTAACTGTATATTTTATTTATTTACAAGATTTAGTTAGTTATATATTTTT
>NW_019656875.1:0-381 GCF_002806865.2 Cucurbita pepo subsp. pepo
GATGGTATGGGCGCGTACACCACAAGGTAGGATAACTTTCACTATTTTTTACGTAATGCTACCGTGACGGCTACCGTTTCTAACGGGTATCTGGCATAGAGAGCTACCAGAACATGCTCGCCCGACAAGGAAAGGGGCCAAGGGTGTGCAAACCGACTCGTGGGTCCATACTCGCACGTAAAACATAACTCTTTTTCTTTTATCTTTTGCAATTATTTAGATTTTAGATATCTTGCCTAAAATCAGAATCCATTGAAANATCAAAAAATGAATGATATGAATTGTCTTTATTTGATTTGTTGTTTACTTTTGCATCAACTTTTAAGGTCATCATTGGTTCATCTCTCGAATTTCCAGAGTCACCTTAGAAAGTGACCATTC
>NW_019656876.1:0-381 GCF_002806865.2 Cucurbita pepo subsp. pepo
CTAGTAAATCAAATTTACTTTCATTTAGTTTTTTTTCTATAAAGTAATTTGGAAAATTTCTTTCACTATAAGCTAGAAACTATTTCCTATCAATAGCTTTGGTCATAAAATTTTTCTTAAATTTTATAATACTTAATTTGGAGATCATTTAAATAATTATCTAAATTTAGCTTCTATGNGGGACTTAAACATTTCATATGTTTTTGTCATTTTCTTATTTTTTAGTCATGACATCCAACCTATCAACTAGAAGATATGAACAAAGCTTTCTCATCACCTTTGATTCATCAATCATGTGCTCTTCGAATAATTCGATTCACATTGACAATAGGTCTTGATTACATTTCAAAATAAAGACAAAAGAAAAAAAAATAAAATCAT
>NW_019656877.1:0-381 GCF_002806865.2 Cucurbita pepo subsp. pepo
CTATATATATAAACTACTAATATTTTAAAAATCTTAAATTTTAAATTCCATTCTTCAATATACCCAATTTGTTTTACTAGTCATGTAACTGTCCTTGATAATATTAATAAATTGTCACGTTTTCAAGCCATGTTTTAAAAAGGATAAAACATATACACACAAAATTAAAAAGTTAAAAGGAAAAAANCTTCCATCATCATTTTTTTTTCCTCACTAGAAGAATATAATTCCACGTTCGACTGCGTAACCCTCATGTCATCTCTGTATTTTTTATATATATCGCCTTTGTAGAAGTCTCAAGTTCCATAACCCAGCACAAACGAAAGTCATCGCTCCAAATGAAGTCCCTGCAGCCAAAATCATGAACGATTCACTAAAGCA
>NW_019656878.1:0-381 GCF_002806865.2 Cucurbita pepo subsp. pepo
GCTTATGGATTAGTGTTTTCTTCTTCTTCTCTGGTTTCACACCTCTGCTGTGTAATTCGATTTTCTCCCCAAAAATGTGGCTCCTCTCCCCTTGGTCTTCCTTTTCCTTTTATATTGAGCATGGGTTCCCCTTTAGGGCTAAAAAGGAATAAGTAGTCCACATAGGATGTTCCTCATTGGGTAGTCAATGACCCACTTGGACTGATGNAGTTCCTCATTGGGTAGTCAATGACAGGTAGTCAATGACCCACTTGGACTGATGATGTGGATTTAAAAATTTTATGTCATCCCCCATTTGTTTCCAAATTTGCTACTCCCACATGGTTAGCATAAATGTTCTAAATTTTACCATATAACTCAACTAAATATACAATTAAGATC
>NW_019656879.1:0-381 GCF_002806865.2 Cucurbita pepo subsp. pepo
CTGTCCAATCAACTTGGAATCTTACCTTATTTATCTTTGAAATATATCTATCTATATATATATATATAAATAAATTGTGATAATTTGGTTTATATTTACTTATTTTTCTCAAACTCAAGTTAAATGAATGGCAAATGACCATCGTTTTGTAAGAAAAAAAAATTGAAACCCACTACATTTCCTACTTGGATTTCTTTTTAATATTTTCTGAAAAATAGGATTTGTAGTTTTGTAATTATAGAAATATCATATATTTGGCATCAACCAAAATCTACTATTTAGATTCATATTGGTGAACTAATTTCACGTCTAGAGGATTATATGAACCAAGAGACANCTCGCATCAACAAAAATCTACTATTTAGATTCATATTGGTGAAC
>NW_019656880.1:0-381 GCF_002806865.2 Cucurbita pepo subsp. pepo
TTGTCTATCATTTTGATTTTGCTGACACATCATCACGTCGGATATGTTGTCTCGATTATAATTTCTTCGTTTTAGCTCTAATTTGAGTAAATGAAAGGTTGTTGAAATCGTTATTCCGGACCTTATCAGTGGACAGTTCAAAATACTGAAAATAGTTAATAATTAAAAAGTAGGTTTGTTATCATCAAAACATCAATTAATTAATTGAAATTAATTAANCGAGGCATATAGGCGTCCCTGATACAATTGCCCTCATCTGAGGTCTTCGAGAATCCATTTACTAGACTCTTAGCTAGTTTGCTTAAGACTTTCTATAGATTTGGATCCTCTCATTGATAGGTAACCATTTTTGTGTAACAGCTCAAAAATAAATAAATAAAC
>NW_019656881.1:0-381 GCF_002806865.2 Cucurbita pepo subsp. pepo
ATCTTTTAAAAATATTATTTTTTTAGTTCGTGCCTAATTTCATAATAGGCGATTGAATCACAATATTGAAATATTTTAAGTTACTTTTAAGCTTAAAGGTCGATGAACAAGTACTAATAACATTAGTCTCAATGACTTAAAGAATACAACTATTATTTCGAACTATAAAGAATTTAATTCCAACCTATTCTAATGGACAAACGCTTTATTAGCGTTCAACCACAACTATAAATATCAAATTCTTAAGTATTCATGAACAAAATCGGCCTAATAATGTCTCTTGGAACTATTTACTAAAGGTGTTAGAATGAGCCGTGTGGAAGGGTTGCCTTTAGNAGGAATGCAGGAACATTCATAGTTGAAAAGAATAACGAGAATAGT
>NW_019656882.1:0-381 GCF_002806865.2 Cucurbita pepo subsp. pepo
TCTTATAATTGCTCGTTTGGGTACATGGAAGTGATCAGTTGATGGATTCATATCATCCCCTCTTTCTTTAGAAGGATTTGTCCTCAAATCAAATTCTTCGTTCCTTCCGGACGAGAACTGAATATTGTTTTTTTTTTCTCTACTAATATATTTTTTTCTCACTTTTTTTTTTTATAATCTGAGAGAAAAAAAATTGATACAAAAAAAATAACAATAAAAATATTTCACCTCTAGAGCGGCCAAAGAACGTCGACCAAAAGCTCTGATACCAAATGATAAGCGCCAACAATGCTGGAATTTTCAAAGCTAGAGGTCCTTCTAGAATCCTTGCNTTTTGCATGTTAGAAGATGAATGACTCTTAGATCGAACTTTGAATCTAT
>NW_019656883.1:0-381 GCF_002806865.2 Cucurbita pepo subsp. pepo
TGATATGGAAATCAACCCAAGGGAAAGTATGGAACGGATTACCTTGATGATCAAGATCAAGAGTAAAGAAAACTCGTTTCTAAACTCGTGATTCGAATCACTCCACAAGAGGTTTGATCAATACCACTTGAATGACTCTACATGCAAGTTCTAAACACAAGAATGTGCAAAGAGAGTTTAGCTCTCAACAAAACTAAAATAGAAATTATATTCTTAATTCTAAAATCTGATCTCTAATCAAAGAAAAGAANCCTATCTCTAATCATCTTAGGGGTGCTGATAAGGCACTCAGCCCAACGATCCAAGCTTTTGTTGAAGCAAGAACCCTTGNGGAAATACTCATAATCTCCATATTAAAATGGCTAGTTAATGGTGGAATAT
>NW_019656884.1:0-381 GCF_002806865.2 Cucurbita pepo subsp. pepo
TACCTGATTAGCTTAGGCTGGTGTCCCCAATTTATCCTTAAAAAAGTTCCATTTGTCTTTAGTATTAAAGTCAACCTATATGAACATGACATCAATTTCAATCATTTCTCTAAATTTTATGATGCTCCAGTGTTAGATTTCATGGGAAAATTGCACGGTAAGGTCTTGAAATGTCTATATATCTTTAACACTTTCCAAATCTTGATTTTTTGGCTGTTTGTGTTTTTTTTTTTTTTTTTTTTTTTTTTTTTTTTTTTTTTTTTTTTTTTTNTTTTTTTTAATTATGTTAGCAATTAGCCAATTTAATCAATTCATCCTTTATGTTTCTTTTTCTTTTTTAATTATGTTAGTCATTGCTTTTCGCTAATTTAATCTATTCTA
>NW_019656885.1:0-381 GCF_002806865.2 Cucurbita pepo subsp. pepo
TTTTTTTTGCAAGTGCTTCAAACGTCCCGGGATAAGGTTTCAATTTTAAGCAAACGTTTAATATTTTATGCACTCCTTTTCATTGATATTCTATTCTAAGTCATGAAGCCTAATCATTCCCCACAAAAATTTCTGAAATTGTCGCCTATTACTCGATTTTTTAGCACGTGCTTCAAACGTCCCACATCAAGGTTTCCAAATTAGGTTTTAAATTTTACGCCCTCTTTTACTGTTTTATACCCTATGTTTCTTCGACATTCTATTCTAAATTACTAAGCCTGAACATTTCCCACAAAAAATTTAAGAAACATCTAATATTACTCGGTTTTNATATTACTCGGTTTTTTTTTTTTTTTTTTGCACATGCTTCAAATATCCCGG
>NW_019656886.1:0-381 GCF_002806865.2 Cucurbita pepo subsp. pepo
GGTCTTTTCATAAGGGTTGAGGTTGTGAATTCTTATGGACAGGAGCAAATGTTTCTTTCTTCCATATTTTAAGCTTAGGACAATCTTTAGTGGATATGGTATGATACTAAAACNTTAGGACAATCTTTAGTGGATATGGTATGATACTAAAATGAGAAAATAAATTTTCAGATCGAGTTAACGACCCTGTCTCAAAGGGGAAAACAGTTCCTTTGTTAACACCTATGGAATTTGAGTGTAAAATGGCCCGTAAGCGAAAGTGAAAAAAATTCGTATTTTAACCAATTATATGTTTAAGATTCATCAAAATTGAGCGTTCCTTACAGATTCATCGAAAAAGATCTAAAGAAACAAAGGTTTTTCAGATAGTGATTCGGGTGC
>NW_019656887.1:0-381 GCF_002806865.2 Cucurbita pepo subsp. pepo
CCTCGTGGAGGCACCCGAATCACTATCTGAAAATCCTTTGGCTCTTTCGATGTTTATCGACCAATCTGTACGGAAACGCTCAAGTTTATGAATCTTACACATATAAATGGTTAAAAAACGAATTTTTTTCACTTTCGCTTCCGGGCCATTTTGCACTCAAATTCCATAGGTGTTAACATAAGAACTTTTTTCCGCTTTGAGACAGGGTCGTTAACTCGATCTGAAAAGTTGTTTTCTCGTTTTAGTATCATACCATATCCANCGAAAAGACTTCACAACCTCAACCCTTACGAAAAGACCCTCGTGGTGGCACCCGAATCACTATCTGAAAAACCTTTGGTTCTTTCGTTGTTTTTCGACGAATCTGTACGGAAACGCTCA
>NW_019656888.1:0-380 GCF_002806865.2 Cucurbita pepo subsp. pepo
CCTATCGGTTCACTAGGGGTTTACAAGGACATGGGATTTTTGCATCCTAATCCTACAACTCCGAAGAAAGCAGGGATAGGTGTAGTCGTATTCGATTGAGAGTCTGATACCAATTTCAAATAAGAAGGTATATAGGGGAAAGATAGAGTGCCTAGAGGAGACTGAGCGAGACAAGAGCCTGATGCTTTGAGCTTTCTGGCAGACCTGCCTTGGTCCAATTCCCAGCAGTTCACTGACCTATCACTATAAGTCAGGGAATTTTAGACCTTGTGACCTCTATGGCATTCCTAACACTTTTTCTCGTATTCGTCTGATAATCGAAGAAAACTCCAAAACCTTCGAGTTAAAGCTCCAACCTCTGTGCACCTGTCGCATGAAGG
>NW_019656890.1:0-380 GCF_002806865.2 Cucurbita pepo subsp. pepo
ATGTCAAATTCAAAACAGTATAATAATATAAAACCTAAATTATTAATGATTAAATGATAATAATTGGTTAACGAGGGATGTCAAATTAGTTTCTTTTCCTTTAAACCCACAACTTTGTTGGGTTGTATTTGGAGGAGCTAGGCCACCCATCACTCGATTGCTTCTCTCCCACGTGCTATGCTGTGGTTCAATTATGAAACCCAAAAGGGAAATTAATGATTGGAACGTGTGTAATTAATCAAGCTTTGGTTCTTTACTCATTCATTAGCCTAAACTCTATCTAGCATGTGATATTAAAAGGGCATACCTCCATTCGTCTCCATCAGTTACACACACTAGTTTCAATTGTTTAGGTATTATTAGGTTGTTATAAAGTTTAT
>NW_019656891.1:0-380 GCF_002806865.2 Cucurbita pepo subsp. pepo
ACCTTATTCATCATTTCTCAAAAACTTCGCTTGAAGCCAGACTAACACTAGAAATCTTGAAAAACTCCCCAAAACTTCAAAGACAATTAGCATCTCAGTAAATTTTGTGAGTCAAAACAGTTGAAGGTTGGGAATTTGAACAATTGACATCATAATCGTACATGCCAATTACCGTTGAAATATGCTCACTTTGCTACCATCTCACTAAACAAGATACACATACCTTCCACGGTACAGTTTTTAAGCACACAATAGCACAAATATTACTGCAATTCACACTTCCTCGACACAGTGTGGTGTCTCAAGCAACAAACAAAACGTCAGAAGATTACCACCAAAGTTCAAACCCAAACCCAAACCCAAAATAAAAACAAAAACAA
>NW_019656892.1:0-380 GCF_002806865.2 Cucurbita pepo subsp. pepo
AAAAAAATTGATTCAATTACTTATATTTGAATATAAGTAATTGTATTATTTATTTACACAATGAACATCATAAATAGAATTTATAGTTTTACAAGTAAATGTCATTTTCCATAATGGTAGAAATATATTTGACTTTAACATATATGAATAATATATTTAGCAATATTAAATGTCTATATTATAGACTATAGTATATTCAATTCATAAAATTTAATATATGATCGACTTTTGTCACCTAATTCAAAACTAATCATGACATTCAGTGGAAGTTGATGTCACACTACTTTAGATTTGTATATTTGTTTATTTTAGGATGTATAAACTATGAACAAAAAATGTAAAATATCTATGAATTTCAACTATTATATAATTTATTTAAC
>NW_019656894.1:0-380 GCF_002806865.2 Cucurbita pepo subsp. pepo
CATGAATATCTTAATCTTTTTAGGAGCCTTGTATTCTTTTGTAGTTTTTTGGTCACAACTCATAACTCTAGGAATAACCTCCAATCGAAGGAAGACGTTGAACTTACAACTAGGTGACAATAGCCAAATGATTTGTACTTTTAGACCCTCTCCGTTCCTCTTATAGTGGATTATTAACTTCAAAGTTATTTTACTGCTGGTGAGAGAATGAACTTCAGGAAACTTGGCAAGATGATTTGTTGTTCAACCTAGTCCGCTGAAATCTAATTCTCCTCCCCATTCCGAAGGAAGGTGAAGTCTCAAGTATGTTCTTACTATGAGTCATGGAACTCAAGCTGCTTTGTAATAGAAACCAAATATATTGAAATATATAAGGTAAC
>NW_019656895.1:0-380 GCF_002806865.2 Cucurbita pepo subsp. pepo
TTTTTGTCTCCAAATTTAATTTTATAGGTTGGGTTAAATTTCGTAGAAACAAAAAAATTTTTAACTTAACCGACCAACAAAAAATAGGATTATAACTCAACTCTATTTTACTAGACTTTTAAATTTATAATAAAAATTACAAATATTTGACGTTTGTAACAGGTGAGTGCTAGATTTTTATAAAGTTTTAATTATTGATGTAACTTGTATGGTGAATAAATATATATTTTTAAATAATTAAAAAAATAACCTGACATGAATTGAGTGGACTTCAAATTTGAGATTAGACCCAATCTAATCCAATTTAAGATCAATTTCTGATTGATGGGCCACACACAGATATATATATATATATATTTATTTATTTATTTATTTGACAA
>NW_019656896.1:0-380 GCF_002806865.2 Cucurbita pepo subsp. pepo
CATACTAAGAGCGTAGCTAAATCCAAAGTCCCGAGGTGCCACTTACCCGGGCAACGTGATGTATTCTTTTTTTTTTTGTTCGACAAGAGTTCCGAAGTTTGTTAAACTCTTTGAATAATATCTACGTTAGAAAAACAAGAATACGGGTCACGGCTGGGCCCGTAATGGGCGTGCGCCCTGGATGGGCCGTGCGCCCGTGCCGGGCCGCGCGGGGGGAAGAAGAGGGCAGCTTCTTCTTCCCCGATTTCTCCCCTCTCTCTTTTTTTTTTCTTTCCTTCTTACCTCTGCGACCCTTCCAACAATCACCGTCCTTGGACTTCGTAGATCTAGACGAAACTCCGACCTTCCGTCTCCCTCCGTTCACACGCGATCAAGGCTTC
>NW_019656897.1:0-380 GCF_002806865.2 Cucurbita pepo subsp. pepo
TGTATTCACCGATTTTCGCAATAATAGCCTGTTCCACAGCAAGATTAACAGCATTTTATATCTTTCCTATCTACTTACTGACTTTTGAGGGACATTTAAACATTTTCAAACAGTGGAAAAAGAATTCTCTCTATTCAATATCATTATGGGGTAAAGAAGGATCAACAAAGAATAAACAAACACTTTCCCTTCTTATCACTATTAACTAACAATGAATAATAATCAAAGGTCTGATTCTTTGGGGAAAAAAACAGCATATCAAATGGACAGTAATCTAACAAAAATGATGCGTCCTTTTGGGTGTGAGTATTCCCTATTTTTGTACTCATACTACTTTTGCGTATCCTTATGAATCAGATAATACGATGCTATTTCCGATG
>NW_019656898.1:0-380 GCF_002806865.2 Cucurbita pepo subsp. pepo
AATGAAATGTTGGGTGAGAAAATTATGAAAAGGGGAGCAAGTTCTTCATCCATCAATGGTTTTGAAGAAACATTCATTGCCACTTACAAATCCATTCATGATTTTGCTAAACCATTAATAGCTTTGATGAAAGCTTCAGGGTGGGATCTTGATGTTGCAGCAAAATCTATAGCAGAATCAGCTGTTTTCTTCAAAAGATCAGACAAGAAATATGCATTTGAAGCTTACATAGCTAGAAGAATGTTCTACGAAATGTCGTATGAGCCATGGAATATCGAAGATGTCAAGAAGTTTGATGATCCAATAGAGTTCTTGTTAATGAATCCAAACTCTGAATTTGGTAAGTTTTGTCAGAGAAAGTACCTTTTAGTTGTTCATCC
>NW_019656899.1:0-380 GCF_002806865.2 Cucurbita pepo subsp. pepo
AATTATGAAATTTGACGTGTTAGTTTATGTGTAAAATTTTGAAAGCGTGCGTGATGCTGTTTACATTTGTATAGAAAGTTAAAAGGTCGTTGTTACCATTTATTTCATTTTGAAAAATATATCGATAAAATAATTTATAATTTAAGAAAATCTAAAAATACAGACAGTTTCAATAATAAACTTCAACTTTTTAAGAAAAATTAAAAAAAAATATATCATTATCGTATTTAAAAAATAAATTATTAACGATTTCAATACAAAAATAAATGAAAAGAATATTTTTGAATATTTTTTAAATTTTACGAGTATTTAAAAAAAAATATTATCGAAGTTTTTAAAAATTTGAAAAAAATTTAAAATTCAATAATATTTTTATTAAT
>NW_019656900.1:0-380 GCF_002806865.2 Cucurbita pepo subsp. pepo
CTGGAGCTTCAGCGACGCTTTCGGGCGATGCAACCCCCTCTAGAGCTTCAGCGATGCTTCCAGACGACGTAACCCCCTCTGGAGCTTCAGCGACGCTTCCGGGCAACGCAACTCCTCTGGAGCTTCAGTGACGCTTCTGGGCAACGCAACCCCCTCTGGAGCTTCAGCGACGCTTTCGGGCGATGCAACCCCCACTGGAGCTTCAGCGAAGCTTTCGGACGACGCAACCCCCTCTGGAGCTTCAGCGACACTTCTGGACGACGCAACCCCCTTTGGAGCTTCAGCGACGCTTCCGGGCGACGCAACCCCCTCTGGAGCTTCAGCGACACTTCATGACGACGCAACCCCCTCTCTCTAACAGTCTTTGTGAAGCTAACTTG
>NW_019656901.1:0-380 GCF_002806865.2 Cucurbita pepo subsp. pepo
TTTTCTCTCTCTGTGAGCACCAAGGAGAGGACATGGCGGCAGACCCAGAAGGCAGAGAGTTTAAGTTTTACTCACAGTTTCAGGCTGAGCATGGAAATAAGCAGAACCCCTTTGTAGGAGACAATTGGTCAAGCTATTATGGACGGTCTGATTCATTTCTCAGCTTCAGCTCAAAGGTGGAATCAGAGATTGAAAGTGATAAAGATGACGGCGGAGACGGCGGCGGCGGCGGCGATGATGATTATACAGCTGAGTTAAGTCGGCGTATGGCTCAGTACATGCTTCAAGATGATGATAACTCCTCCATTGAAAGCTTTCAACCTGAGATACAGAACAAGGTATTGAATTTAGTAAGGAGTGGAAGAGATTTCAGGGCGTTT
>NW_019656902.1:0-380 GCF_002806865.2 Cucurbita pepo subsp. pepo
AATTTTCTTTAAATAAATGAATTTAATAAAATTATATAAACTTTTAATCGTAAATATTCAATACAACGTAGGTGTCAAAAATAAAATCCACCGATTATATTAATTGAGATAGGTACATTATAAAATTATATAATTGAAGAAAAGAAAATAAGTTAAAAGAGTTATAAAAAAAATAATTATAACGGCCTTAAATTTCTACTCATTCAGAGTTGTTATTAATGTTTCATTCTCTACTAAAATGCGGAATCTAACTCTTAAAAGAAAATATCATCTGCAATTTAAATGTTGAAAACATTTAAGAAAATATATTAATATTTTACGTGTTTAAATACAAAATATTGAAATTTAGAGAAAATAAAAACAAGTACAAAATAATTTAA
>NW_019656903.1:0-380 GCF_002806865.2 Cucurbita pepo subsp. pepo
TTTGAAGACCCAAAGCTACTAATTATGTGTGATATTCCGCTATCCATTCGGAGTACACAATCAAGTAGGACGACACAACGACCATTACCTGCCCCTCACGATGTCGGGGAGATATCATGGACATCGATCTTGTAATTTAAAGTCGTCGTAGTAGCTATATTTATGTGCAATTCTACTTTCTTTTTATCAGCACTTCCTGGGGGAGTAATTCTGTTAGAGTTGCCAACATGTTCCTATTTATCATTTCTTATTGTTGAACATGAGATCGTTGATTCTGTTAATCCCAATATCGGATATCGGTTCAATAGGTCGATCTTCTTCTTCTGAAAAAGTAGAGATAGATGGTTCTTTACTGAATTCATCTGGAGAAAATAAAAACT
>NW_019656904.1:0-380 GCF_002806865.2 Cucurbita pepo subsp. pepo
CCAAGAATTTTGTCCTTTTGTGGTTATTTCTCCCCATTTCAGATAAGCTTACGTTTACTTAGAAGGCCTTATCAATAACATTTTAAAAATTTATGTCGAAAAATATACCAAAATGACTAAAATATCCCCAGACTAAATTTACAACCAATACAATCTAATCTTAACACCCAAAACTACCCTTGATTGGTGCTATATTTAGAAGATATCCATCCACCTTTAAAAGTTTCAATAATATTTTTAAATTTAAAAAAATTAAAAAATACTTTAATTTTTTTAAAAAAATCAAAATAATTTACTTTGGTTTTTTCTTTTTTTTTTTTTAAGAAATTAATTTCAACGATATTTCAAAAATACCCTTTTCATTAATATTTTTAAAATTT
>NW_019656906.1:0-380 GCF_002806865.2 Cucurbita pepo subsp. pepo
TTACTATTAGCCTCTCCGATCGCTGGAATTTTGTACTACTTCATTTGCGAGTCAGCTGGTATTCGTGTCCTTATTTTCGCAACATTCGTTGGAATGAAGGTAAAACTAAACCATTTTATAATTCAAAGACGAAGTTATTAGTAATTAAATATTTAATAAATTTTAAACTTAAAAGTTAAAAAATTAGAATAAAAATTGATAAAATAGAAAATTTAATTTAAAAAGTAATTTTTTCTTCAAATTAATTAATTTTTTTAATAAAACTAAATTTGAAAACTATTTAGAAATAGATGCGTTAAAAGTTTAATTATTATTAAAATTCAAAACTTAAATTGATTATCTCAACAAAGGTTTCCGACATCGAGTCGGTGGCGCGTGCG
>NW_019656907.1:0-380 GCF_002806865.2 Cucurbita pepo subsp. pepo
TGGATCGTTGGGCTGAGGATTAGGGTTGCCTTATCAGTTAGGATGGTCACCGTAGGAAAATAGACTGTTATGATAGGTCTCATTCATGGAATTTATGTGTTTGCATTTAACCTTGTAGGGCCACTTACTAAGTATTTTTTAAAATACTCAAGACATGTGCTACTTCTATTTCAAGTAAAGGCATGGAATCCTTGTACGGCTGATGGCGACATCCCAACTCGAGACCATAACACATGCACAGGGTAGTCGCATTTATTTTCTTAGACTTAGCTAAAATAGGATGTTTTTAATTTAAATGTTTCTTTATTTCATTTAGTATTTTTTTTTTGTTTCATTTTAAAGATGTTTTCGAACATGTAAGTCCATGACAATGTTTTAAG
>NW_019656908.1:0-380 GCF_002806865.2 Cucurbita pepo subsp. pepo
TTTTTTTTTTTTTTTTTTTTTTTTTTTTTTTTTTGAGTAAAATGTTGTGTTGTAAGTTTGATCCATATCCCCATTCACATCAATTACAGAATTCTTAACAACAAAAATAAAAAGGATGAAAATGATTGAGGCAAAGTTTCTCTTTACCTGTTCATTTTGAATTTTGAGATGCACCAAAAAACATGCCAAACAATGAAAATGATGGATAAAGTATTCAACAATTTTGTGGACTTTGAACAAATTTGGTACACAATTATTCAACAAACCCATCATAACGTGGATAAAGTAGACTACTTCCATACATGGTAGCAATTAAGAATACATTACAAAGGCTACTAAGAAGTTGTAATTTCAAGGGCTATTCAGTCGAACCCTCAAAG
>NW_019656909.1:0-380 GCF_002806865.2 Cucurbita pepo subsp. pepo
TTTCCTAAGATATTTTTAGCAGTGGGGAATTATGCCACATTCTGTGTAATCTACATTGCGGATTACCCCTAAAACTACTACCTTTGCTCTACGAAGTTTTTGCACTGAAAGACCATTACACACAAAACATCATTCCCTGAGGTTTAGTGCCCTGAAAGTGAATTAGACACACAACATCTGACCCTGAATCTGAGAAAGAAAGAGGCTTTCCNTTACTTGCAAGGAAAGCCTCTTTCAATCATGGAAGGCTTACGTTACCTTTCTTTTTTTCTTATTAGTAACAATCATTTACTCGATCTTATTCGTAGTTTATCGGACAAAGGACTCTCCGGTCAGGTCATTCGCAGAAGAGTGGATATTGAGACTCTGTAAAGGAGAGG
>NW_019656910.1:0-380 GCF_002806865.2 Cucurbita pepo subsp. pepo
GATTTTTCACTTTCAAAAAATATTCTTCAATAGAAAAATTATCTTGAGTTACCATAGCTAGTTCATTCTTTAGAAATTGCAGTCGAGCGGTATTTTTCTTAGTGAACAACTTTTGAAGTGTATCCCATACTTGCTTTGGTGACTTTAAATCACGAAGATGATCAATATACTCCTTGCTAATCAAAGTTCGCAAGGTAAATAAGGTTTTTCCGCATTTGNCATCACCTTCAATTAAATCCAACAAATCTTGCCCTTGTAGATAAGCTTCCATGCATAACTTCCCATAACTATAGTTATTGCCAGCAAGCTTTTCCATAGCTATATCCATAGAAGCACTCTCACCATTCATCTCGTTGAGTAATAATATCAACCTGTACCAA
>NW_019656911.1:0-380 GCF_002806865.2 Cucurbita pepo subsp. pepo
GACTAAACCAGGTATATACTCACTTGTTCATCCTTCTAATCCAGTGATGACCGAACTAAATTTGTTGTCTTCTGCTAGGTTTACAAGATATTGGAATATGTAGAATCATATCAGATAGAAAACCATCTCAAACCCATGCCTGTTATACTCTGCGGGTTAGCATGCTGCCATTCATTTGAGTTGTAAGATTCATGTCACTCAAAGTTCTTTTAAACGTTGATATGGTTTGAAGATATGTTTTGCAGNACAAGGCTTTGTTTCATCATATGACACTGCTCATCATTATACTGACAATGAAGTAGATGCTCACAAGGTTCGTATTAGAACATGTCGATTTTCGTTTCGAGTTGATATCAATTCTGTAATAATGCAAGTTTGGT
>NW_019656912.1:0-380 GCF_002806865.2 Cucurbita pepo subsp. pepo
GACCATTCAGATGGCCCCCTTTGAGGCACTGTATGGGTGTAGGTGTCGAACACCAGTCTTTAGGGAAGAGGTAGCCACGCAGCAACTACTGGGACCAGAGTTGGTCTAGGTCACCAATGCAACGGTGCAGAAAATCAAGCAGAGGATACTCACCGCACAGAGCCGACAGAAAAGCTATNAAATTTGAGGTGGCTGACCACGTGTTCCTAAAGGTAGCCCTTAAGAGAAGGGTGTTGAGGTTCGAAAAGAAAGGGAAATTAAGCCCAAGGTTCATAGGCCCTTTCGAGATTCTAGAAATAGTTGGGGTTGTGGCTTACCGCCGTGCACAATATGTTTCATGTATCCATGCTGCAAAAGTACACTCCAGACCATACTCATGT
>NW_019656913.1:0-380 GCF_002806865.2 Cucurbita pepo subsp. pepo
TCGGTGCTTCCATAAACCATGTTGCCCCAGTGATTATGATTGTCACACCCTAGCCTCTGGTTCCAGCTATGTCATCTCTCTTCCCTACTCCCTAACTCAAACTTGCATGCTTGCCACATAATCCCACAAATTTGAGTGAAAATTTAAGTGTCAAAATTTGGTAATCTCAAATTTGCATGAACATGCAAATATGACTCTAGATCAAGGTACATGAAAAGTGAGCTTGAAAAACTTTGAGAAAATCTCTCAAAACTCTCTTTACATATACTAAATTCCTATCAAGTTTNTCGGAGAATAGTAGGGAAGACATTATGGTGGTTCGAAACCGGTTCATGAGGTAAAAGAAATTTGAACTACAAAAGGTTAGTATTCAAATTCAT
>NW_019656914.1:0-380 GCF_002806865.2 Cucurbita pepo subsp. pepo
TCTTTGAAGGTCAGTAAAGCATATTCAACATTATCCTTTGACGATATTACCAGAAGTTATTGGATTAAGGAGGTCAAGACGAAAGCAAGAAAGAAAGGGGAAGGAGATTCTCATCCAACCAGNTCAGTCAGAAAAAGAGTTTACAGTCTTTGAAGGTCAGTAAAGCATATTCAACATTATCCTTTGACGATATTACCAGAAGTTATTGGATTAAGGAGGTCAAGACGAAAGCAAGAAAGAAAGGGGAAGGAGATTCTCATCCAACCAGTTCTGTTCCAACCCAGCAAGAAAGAAAGGATCAGATCAAGAATGAATCGGATTTCATATGCTTTACCTCGGTCAAGAATCAATAGGTGAAAGAAGGTTACCTCGTTCTCGAA
>NW_019656916.1:0-380 GCF_002806865.2 Cucurbita pepo subsp. pepo
GAAAACAAGCAAACAGAGACCGAATGGGAAGAAAATTGGTGTCTCACGCGCCCCCACGCGTGACACGCGTGCCGTGGAGAGTCACTATGCGCGCGTGCCCCACGCGCTGCTCCCCGCGTAGGCGCAGGTCAGAGGATCCTGGTCAGGCGCTTCACGTGCGACGCGGGTCAGGCCGGCCAAGTCTGCGTGCTTGATGCGTGTCCTGCCGGGTGATGTCGTGCCTCACCAGCCGGTGATCAACACGTGTCGATCACCGGTTCTGCCGCTCTCCTCTTTTGCCGACCGACGCGTGGCGGCCTCCACCCTCTCTCCTGCGTTTTTTNCTGCCGCTCTCCTCTTTTGCCGACCGACGCGTGGCGGCCTCCACCCTCTCTCCTGCG
>NW_019656917.1:0-380 GCF_002806865.2 Cucurbita pepo subsp. pepo
TGGATGCGACCCACTTTTGTATTTGATATAAACAATGTGATTACTAAATTGTCGAGACATGTGAGTGGGGGAGGCCTATGCAATTTGTATTGCATAAGATTGGACCATGAAGAAAATCACTCTCACTGTATAATGTCGTTTACTATTGAGACTGATTTTTTTTTCATTCGATGACCTAGGTAATTCGATCTTAATTCTGAGCTAACCATAACTCTTGTTTATTCAGAATTATCCTTAGATTTGCATTTGTGAGAGTGTGATAAGATAAGGAATCAACTACAAGGGGAATAAGATTCGGATTACCTTGTTGATCGAATATCTCNGATTTGCATTTGTGAGAGTGTGATAAGATAAGGAATCAACTACAAGGGGAATAAGAT
>NW_019656918.1:0-380 GCF_002806865.2 Cucurbita pepo subsp. pepo
CTTCTCGTGGATCGTAGCCTAAGATATTCGCTACAAAAGTTAATCCAAAATCTGATTTATTGCTGGAGATAAAAACAAAGGATTTCTTATTGGGTAGCCGTTTCTAGGGGTTTCAAGGCCCTATTTCTTTATTGAACCTCTTCCATATCCTATCTTTAGGCTCAAGGAATTGGTTTGGAGGAACGTCTTTGAGTGTAGGACCTTAATTTCCAGAAATCGTTCTCGGTATGCAACTCACTCGAAACGCCAGATTTGAGATCTCGTGGGTAGCTTATTCTACGACGTTTCAGCACTGGATTCCTTCATCAAGTTTACTCAACTTNAGATAGGAATTTTGATTCTTATCCCCAATTTAATTTTGAAACCTATTTCCTTCAATT
>NW_019656919.1:0-380 GCF_002806865.2 Cucurbita pepo subsp. pepo
AATCTTTATATTCAAATCATAATATGATTATAACTAATATAGAGGGAGATTACATGAATGAACCGAGACTACATTTGAATGAGAGCGATTCTAAGAAATTGAAAGTCACTCTCTATACCAAGAACTCCATATAGGGATACATGAATTAGTTGAGACCATATCTGAATGAGAGTGATCTTAAGGATAAAGACTGCATGGTTAATATGTGGTTGGGTGACCTCCTACAAATTTTATTCTCGAAGATACATGTTTTAGGTCAAATTATCCAATCCAATTAATTCATATCAAAATTTTTAAACAAAGCTTTTTTTTTTTTTTTTTTTTTTTNATTATATTTTTTAAAAAAAGGAATGATTAAAAGAAAAACAAAAATGCTCCAA
>NW_019656920.1:0-380 GCF_002806865.2 Cucurbita pepo subsp. pepo
TAAAAGTTTCGAAAAACGTCGACCATAACTTGGTTTTTTTAGCACGTACTTCAAATGTCCCAGATTAGGTTTCCAAATTACGGTTCGATTTGAAGTACTTCGTTTCTTCGAAATTCTATTCTAAATCATCAAGACTAATCTTATAATTCCCCACAAAACTTTTAGAAAACGTCGACCGCGACTCGGTTTTCTTAGCATGGACATCAAACGTCCCAGACTAGGGTTTCCGAATTAGGGTTCCATTTGAAGCACTCTGTTTGTTCGAAATTCTATTCTAAATCANTGTAGACCGTGACTCGATCATTCCCCAAATCATCAAGACTAATCATTCCCCACAAAATTTTACTCCCCAAATCATCAAGACTAATCATTCCCCTAAT
>NW_019656921.1:0-379 GCF_002806865.2 Cucurbita pepo subsp. pepo
CGGTGCAAGACATTTGCAGAGTGTAAATACTTCAAACCTCGCAGTAATTGGTATAAGAAGTACTGTCCAAACAATAAACAAACACCGCTTTAACAGGCTTAACAAGAGACATGTTCTCTAACCAAACACAAAAATCATTCAGACTGTTTCAGATAGCTTCTTGTTGCTTCAACAAAATTATAATTCAAATAAAACTTCGTATTAACTATTGAAACAGAGATTGGCTAACATCTCACTCGAATGTAATAGATTCTAAGTAAACCTCAGGGAAAGGATGATAATTATCCCTTACCTGACAGTGATCGTCTGTCAGAGCCTGACTAGAGCGAATGATCTGGTGCAGGTCAGTGTCCATTAATTCATACACAATATACACATC
>NW_019656922.1:0-379 GCF_002806865.2 Cucurbita pepo subsp. pepo
CTTTAGCTAAATTTTATAGATAAAAACAAAATTTTAAATTTAAAAACTTAGGTAAAAAATAAATAACACGATCGGCTTTTATTACATTATTTAGAAAATAGAAAAATAGTTTATTTATTATCTTTTACAAATTTTATTGAATTAGTTTGAAATAATTAATTTTTGAAAATATGTCGCTTTTTGCTAAAATTCTTTTAGATAGTCAACGAGATTTTATCAAATTCGAACTTTAAAAAATTATATAATATTCCCCTATTTATAATTTTAACATTATTTTCTCAATTAACTAATATTTATTATTATTATTATTATTATTATTTTGGAAGAATAAAATATAAAAAAAAAGTCTTCTCCTTTAACTATTTTATTAATGTTGACT
>NW_019656923.1:0-379 GCF_002806865.2 Cucurbita pepo subsp. pepo
GCCGCTCAACGGATCAAAGCTACTAAGGAAATTACCTCAGGTTGAGTGATCTTCCCCAAAATAACACATAGAGTATCTTGGTCATGTGTTCTTTAGCAGCATTTTACATATCACACAATTCATTCAATTGAGAAAACTGGCACAAAAAAGCTTCGTCATTATTGACTTTTTACACTGAGCTATTGTGAAAGGGGCAATGTGTCTTGGAAGTCATTCAGCGGTTAAAGCAGATCACTGTACTTCGATTTTGATAAGTCGAGAGCCGCATCATTCAGGTGGTTTTCAATATCAATCACGTAGGAGTGAAAAACACCTTTCACCAAAGGACTGACTATGTGAGTTTGGTGCGGGCTGCTTTTCCCGAGTTGGAAAGCCTGCA
>NW_019656924.1:0-379 GCF_002806865.2 Cucurbita pepo subsp. pepo
CGAGTAGAAGAAAATGCAAAGCATGAAAATACACACATAGTTGGATCCATCTTGGGGCAGGCTCTTACTCACTCCTCCCGCCGCCGTCGTGTGCTAGCATCTCCATCACTACCACAAAGAGGTCAATGCCGTGATGATGGGCGTCGCGATGTACAGGGATTCAAACCTCACGCAACTCTGAGTCGACCGATGGCAGGCCAATCAAACATCGAGAAGCTATAGAATGAGCTCTCTTGGAGGACGAACGACGAATCCGTCGATGATTTTTCAATGCAGATCACGGGGCTCGCCCGCCAACAGCATCACCACTCTCGGTGGCGCATCAATGAGACAGAAATCATGAAGAAGATGTTGTAGGTCGTCCCCCATGAAGAAGATG
>NW_019656925.1:0-379 GCF_002806865.2 Cucurbita pepo subsp. pepo
CAACATTATTTTGAAATAATTTCTAAGTAATTTCAAAAAAGGATAAACATAAGTGGAAAGAGATGGTAATTAGTTGATAACGACCTTCAGCTTCTCTTTTCACTTTCTTCTCCATACTCAAGAAGATCCTCCAGCACTTTATCATCCAAATACTCGAATTCAATCACTTCATCTTGCCTCATTGTCCTTGAAGAAGACGAACAACAAAATCCGCCTCCGCCTCCACGGTCGGAGCTCCTCGGCGGGTATTCACTCGGAAAGTTCAAAATCGCCAAATGACCCCTCATGTTGTAAGCCGCCCGATCGTAAGCTCGTGCAGCTTCCTCCGCCGTGTTGAACGTCCCCAACCATATACGCACTCCTTGCCTTCTAGAGTCGC
>NW_019656926.1:0-379 GCF_002806865.2 Cucurbita pepo subsp. pepo
AAAGAGTTTGTCAAAGAAAATTTGGAGTCATTCAAGTACCGTAAGCTCGAAAATCAAGGTCCTGAACACCAATAATGAAGTATAGAGCCATCTAGAACTTTTCTTAAGAAATACTTATAGGAACCATTTGATTTTTAGTATGAACCTTAAGTTAAGCATGGATTAAGAGAATATGAAAGAAAAATACTAAGAACCATAAGTTAAGGTCCGAGCATGTTTCTTGAGAAATAAGTAACATAAAAAATAATTCACTAAATGAAAAATGTTGCCCATAAAATTTTAAGGCTGAAGATCATATGACATGGTGAGGGCAATTGGATAAAGAATTGGCCTAAACAAAGAAATGATGCAAATTATCAAAATGCCCCCATGACGGTTG
>NW_019656927.1:0-379 GCF_002806865.2 Cucurbita pepo subsp. pepo
TTTTCTTATCTTGTGCAAGGCGTACCTGACGGTGACGGGGCATCGACGTTGGGACCATGGAACGTGCCAAGCCTACATTGTAGGCTAGTCTACAGAATCTAAAACATAGAGCTCTGATACCAACTGTAACGACCCTAAATTTCCACATATCTAGAGTCGCCACTAACGTCTCATGCTCATCTATAAAGCGGAAATATAAATCTTACATGAACATCATTTATAACGTAAACTTAAAACGTTTAAAACAACTTCTTCTCTGGAAAACACAGCCATGGTCTTACGTGTTTAAATACAAAATACTAAAGTTTAGAGAAAATAAAAATAAATAAAAGGTAATTTAAAACAATGGAATGCAAAACACCCTATTCTAACTTAAAAC
>NW_019656928.1:0-379 GCF_002806865.2 Cucurbita pepo subsp. pepo
TGTGGCCGACTGCCCTGTCCTTTCCTTCTTTTCTCTCTTTTACTATATTTATTTATTTATTAATTTATTATTATTATTATTATTATTTATTTATTTATTTGGTCATACCTCCTTTGGACTTCCAGGTATTACAGTTGCTGAGCATAAGACAGTCACTCCCATATTGGTACATTATCTTGTATTGGTACTTGAATCATCTCGATTTATGTATGCTAGTGTTGCTTTGATTCATGTATGAGAATTAGTCTGCCTATGTTTATATAAAAATTTGTCTAACATTGTTTTAAGGTGTGGAGTCATTGTCATTTTGTATGTGACGCGAGGCAATTGGGAAGAATTTTGTAACAGAGAATTTGTAGTGTGAGAGTGTGAGATACAC
>NW_019656929.1:0-379 GCF_002806865.2 Cucurbita pepo subsp. pepo
AAGATTATTACGAAGATTAAGAATATTTGACGTTTGTAACCCGATTACAGTGATGCATTATGACTTACAAATGTCAATGTTTGTAGTCCTACCTTTGTTTCGACTAGCGTCGGATAGAATCTTTGAGATATATTTAATTATTTATATGAGAGTTGACCTCAAATGTGTCGATATAGGCTCGAGAATAGAATCTGTTTGTAACTCACTATAGGCTTACTCTGTCTGTTTGTTTGAGAATAGAATCTTTCGACTTACTCTGTCTGTAACTCACTATAGACTCGAGAAACAAAGAAAAGATGTGTATGAACGAGATATACAACAATAAGAAGAAGGAAAATGATTGAATAGCGGAACTCCCGAACATTTGGCGATCTCAGAT
>NW_019656930.1:0-379 GCF_002806865.2 Cucurbita pepo subsp. pepo
TAAAAGATATTTTTTCTTATCATCTATGACTTTAGAAACATATGCATTAATTAAAATGTATGTAAGAAGAATGATATATTTATGGTGTTCTATTGATTTCCAAGAGTTAAGTAAAATATAGTTGTACATTTATTCCTATATCATAATGACAGCTACTTTGGAAACCCAATTAGTCATTTGTCCACCCATAACATTTATAGTAGGTTCTACAAACCACACAACTTGAAAGACTATCTCTATTAATTTTGATAATATATCTAAAAGGACAAAATTTTAGACTAAGAGGTTCGTAGAACCACAGTTTACCGTCTGATAAATAGTGGTTGAACTATTGAATTGAGAGCAGTAAAAAAAAAAAAAAAAAAAAAAAAAAAAAAAA
>NW_019656931.1:0-379 GCF_002806865.2 Cucurbita pepo subsp. pepo
TTGGAAGATCGTGTTCAAAGTGGAGATGAGTCAGTTTTGGTAATTGTTCGACCATGCAAGCAATATTCTGTTCCATGGCTCTGGTTACTGAACTTCTCTATGCAATTTAATGTCCGATGATAGAANCGTCGCTGGAATTTTTTTTCTTCTACTCTAGCCGTTGGACTCTTGGTTTAGAATTTCTACCAGTCAGGAATGATTTTTCGGATGAAAACATGAACCAATTAGAGAAATTATCATTGTTTACTGAAAATGATCTTTTGTTTTTGCTTCGAGGAGTTGGTTGTAGTAGCATTCCCTAGTCGATTGTTCTCTCATCAGTTATGGGAAAGAAGAACTGTATCAAGTAGTAAAGGGTTTAGTAATTACTTCTGGAATG
>NW_019656932.1:0-379 GCF_002806865.2 Cucurbita pepo subsp. pepo
ATATTAATTTTATAGAAAGGATTCTTTTAGTCAACAATTTTTTTAAAGCAATGGAGGAAATAAAAAATGTTTGAATAATTAGACTACACACTAACTTTTATGTTTCTCATAGCTTTGAATCCCAAGATTCTTTGTTGATGCCCTTTTAATTCAGTATAAAAGCTTCATCTTCATCCCTCCCTCTTTAAACCAACACTCACATTCCAATTTATTTGTCCATTTAATCAATTTCTCCATCGATGGGAGGCAACAATAGATCGAAGAAAGCTCACTCATCTTTCTCGATCTTCAACTTTTTCAAATCTAGAAGAGGTAGAAAGGAAGATCNATTTAATCAATTTCTCCATCGATGGGAGGCAACAATAGATCGAAGAAAGCT
>NW_019656933.1:0-379 GCF_002806865.2 Cucurbita pepo subsp. pepo
GTGGTCGGTCTTCTTTCTTTTTTATTCACCTATTTTTTTTTTACCGTTTGTCGATTAATTACGCAAGTCTGCCTTAAACTGTAGAAGCACACTTTGCGACCCACGAAGTGACGAACAAATGATCGCATAGTGTAGTGGATTATTGCGTCTGACTTCGGATAAGAAGGTCGTGGGTTTGACTCCCACTGTGGTCGTCGGGTCTTCTTCCTTTTTTATTTACCTNCTGTACCAGCACCGTCTGCGAGTCACGAGGTGACGAACAAATGACCGCATAGCGCAGTGGATTAGCGCATCTGACTTCGGTTTAGAAGGTCGTGGGTTCGACTCCCATTGTGGTTGGTCTTCTTCCTTTTTTATTTACCGTTTGTCGATAAATTAT
>NW_019656934.1:0-379 GCF_002806865.2 Cucurbita pepo subsp. pepo
AGCCCTGTCCTTTTTAAGCTTTCCTTGTTGGGCTTCTCCTCAAAATTTTAAAACGCGTCTAGTAAGAAGAGGTTTTCACACCCTTGTAAAGAATATTTTGTTCCCCCCTTTAACCGATGTGGGACCTCACAGTCTATCTCCTTTTGGGGCTCAGCGTTCCCGTTGACATATCACCCAGTGTCCACCTCCCTCAGGGCCTAAAATCCTCATTGGCACACGACCTAGTGTCCACNCTTAGACGTGGATCTCACAACCTCTCTCCTATCTCTAAGAACACAACACTTTCCACCTTCTTGCTTCTTTGTTTTTTCAAGCTCTTTCAAAGTAGAGCAACCCCGTCAAGACGACCGAATCACGTACATGATTTAAATCACATTAC
>NW_019656935.1:0-379 GCF_002806865.2 Cucurbita pepo subsp. pepo
TTTTTGATTTATTTACGAATTTTATTTTTATTATGTAATTCCATGGGACTGATGAAACATTTAAAATGAATATTTTCACATAAAAAGATCACATCATGCATATGGTACGACTCTATTTTTGTAAAAAAAATAAGATCATTACATTTTCATACTGGTTAATTATAGTAATAAAAGTATGAATGACACAACTCTTAAAATTCCTCATTTTCATGGTGGCTAATTATAGTCCTAAAAGTATGAATGATAGAACTCTTAAAATTGGGAAGGTTAAGGGTTTCATGTTGAGGCNGGTGGCTAATTATAGTCCTAAAAGTATGAATGATAGAACTCTTAAAATTGGGAAGGTTAAGGGTTTCATGTTGAGGCTATATATAACCAC
>NW_019656936.1:0-379 GCF_002806865.2 Cucurbita pepo subsp. pepo
ATTTATCCTCGTGACCCATCAAAATTTTGGGTCTCTTTCTCATTACACTTGTCCAAGTTGCCGCTCCAATGGTCCAGAAGCTCTAATCCATCCATTGCCGACTCCTCTTTCCTTCATTTTTTTAATTTCCAAAGTTCTCATAGCTCGTTGGATAACCCCCAAAGTTGGCTTTTTGGGCCGCTGATTGGTGTTGTGTTTATCGGCCACCAGTTTTGAATTAAGCCAATTTCCCGATCTTGTTTCCTCTTCAGGATCTGTCTTTGGATTTGGCATAAATCCGTATCAGGAATGCCATGTGAATTAAAAGTTTTGTTATGTTCTAAAAAGGATTCTAAAAACAAAAAAGAAAAAAAAAAAAAAAAAAAAAAAAAAAAAAAAA
>NW_019656937.1:0-379 GCF_002806865.2 Cucurbita pepo subsp. pepo
AAAAAAAAACTGGTGACCGACGAATAAGAGACGTACCGTGACACCACAATTCGTAACAAGCGGTAAGGGTAACATGCTTTATTATTTTTTCCCGGGTTTCTCTTGCTTATGCTCTTATGCACTGGAACTCAAATCTGCTCTTTTTTTCTTCTTTAATCTCCGCCCGTAGTCTTGTTATCGCGCCACCGTTCCCACCGGAAACCACTTTAAACCTCCATACCTCGTCCTTCCACTCTGCCGGAACCCTAGCACTGATTTCCGCGTTTCCATTTCCATTTCCGTTGTAAGTTTTCTCTATTCATTCTTTTGGACCAATTGTACTCTGTGCTTCGATGCGGAATCATCTTTTTTTTTTTTTTTTTTTTTTTTTTTTTTTTTT
>NW_019656939.1:0-379 GCF_002806865.2 Cucurbita pepo subsp. pepo
TTACAACACCTCATCCAACAACATAATGATCATTGATTCCCCTACGGAAAAAAAAAAACAGATAATACTCGGACATAAAATAAATTCATCAATTTTTTTTATCAAATTTGATATGATAATAGCTACATCTACAAGAAAACATTAGTAATAATACAAGATGAGATTCTTATTAATATATATATATATATATGAAATATTCTAATGTTCGCATGAAGTTTAACACATGAACCAATGTAAATTAAATAAATAATGTTATAGAAATTCGAACTTGAACCTGATGTTATGAGCTCACATAGAATGACTTGAATTTCAAAGGACAGAATNATTCGAACTTGAACCTGATGTTATGAGCTCACATAGAATGACTTGAATTTCAAAG
>NW_019656940.1:0-379 GCF_002806865.2 Cucurbita pepo subsp. pepo
ACTCTCCACAATAGTATGATATTGTCCATTTTGAACATAAGCTCTCGTAGCTTTGTTTTAGGCTTTCTCAAAAAACCTCGTATCAATGGAGATAGTATTCCTCACTTTTAAACCCATTATTTTTACATAAATTAACCAATGTGGGACCCACTTCCAATAATCTTCAACAATTCTGCCATAGTACAAAGTACTCGAATAGCNCGAGGCTGACTCTTTTATTTGGAGCCCTCGAACAAAGGATGCAAAGTGCATCATTTGTTCGACACTTTAGTCACTTTTGACTACACCTTTGAGGATCACAATTCTTTGTTTGATATTTGAAGATTCTATTGATATGCCTAAGTTTAGGGCATGACTTTGATACCATGTTTGGAATCAC
>NW_019656941.1:0-379 GCF_002806865.2 Cucurbita pepo subsp. pepo
AACTCATATTTAAATTCCTAGTCTTCGGTTAGAATATGTTAGTTTTATTTTATTTTCTTTGTTTTCTATAAATTTTAGTATTTCGTATTTAAACACATGAGACCATTACTGCTTTTTCCAGAAAATATGATTTTTTAAAATGTTTTTTACATTTATATTATAAATGATATTTTCTTTTTAGAGTTATATTTTCGTATTAGAGATCAACATTAGACGTTAATAGAGACTATGAATATGTAGAAATTTAGGGTCATTACAGAGACTGCAAAACTTTTTANGAGAATTGTTAGGGTATAAGATGTGATGTTCATTTATGACTCACCCTCTGACTATATTATGACATATAATAAATCACTATATATATATATATATATATATA
>NW_019656942.1:0-379 GCF_002806865.2 Cucurbita pepo subsp. pepo
TGAAATCTGCTGATGTGGGTCGTTGTGAGAACTACGTTATAAGCAAGCAAAAACGAGTTAGCTTCACAAAGACCGCCAGAGAATTGAAGAATGTGCGGTTGAAAATGGAACCAGATGTGGAGCAAGGTTCCAAGACCATGAAGCAAGTGGAAGTTGAGCTTTAGTTGCAGGAAAACTCATTTACTGAGGTTATAGCAGATACTAATGAAACTACTTAGACGACTGTTGAGGAACCAGATGTGAAGCAAGATTCCAAGACCACGAAGCAAGTGGGAGTTGAGCTTGAGTTGCAGGGAAAGACACCTAGTGATGTTGTAGCAGATACTCAAGANACTGAAGAACCAGATGTGGAGCAAGGTTCCAAGACAACAAAGCAAGT
>NW_019656943.1:0-379 GCF_002806865.2 Cucurbita pepo subsp. pepo
TTTCTTCCTCTGAACAGGAAGAAGATGCGCATTTTTTGCATTGTCGCCATCTGAAACTCGGCCTGTACAGCCACATTACAGTGTTTCTCTCCTCGATTTCTTCGTGAAACTTAAAGATGGATGTTACAAGAAAGGGCTAGGGATTTATTTGATAACTTCTCGTGGATCGTAGCCTAAGATATTCGCTACCATAGTTCATCCAAAATCTGATTTATCGCTGGAGATAAAACAAAGGATTNTCAAGGCCCTATTTCTTCATTAAACCTCTTCCATGTCCTATCTTCAGACTAAAGGAATTGGTTTGGAGGAATGTCTTTGAGTGTATGACCTTAATTTCTAGAAATCGTTCTTGGTATGCAACTCACTCAAAACGCCAGAT
>NW_019656944.1:0-379 GCF_002806865.2 Cucurbita pepo subsp. pepo
TTATAATTGTGAATACAATGATATATACTAAGTAATATTAAATGTATATTGTTGAATAATAAATATTCAATAATGCTGGTGTTACATTCAAAGCCCTTTATTATTCAGGTCATAAGTGTATTAAACTATGTTACATGTTATATTTTTATAAATTGTTTAATAAATTATATTTTAAAATATATTTATAGAATAACGTGCCATGTTCTTATATTGATAAGGTTGAAAAATGCAACATTTGGCCATTAAAGCAACAATCAAAATCGGATCCTAACTTTGCTAGGCTGTCTTGTTTGTTGACTATGTCGTTCCTAATGATTTTTTTTTTTTTTTTTTTTTTTTTTTTTTTTTTTTTTTTTTTTTTTTTTTTTTTTTTTTTTTT
>NW_019656945.1:0-379 GCF_002806865.2 Cucurbita pepo subsp. pepo
TTCAGCGACGCTTCCGGACGACGCAACCCCCTCTAGAGCTTCAGCGACACTTCCGGCCAATGCAACCCCCTCTAGAGTTTCAGCGATGCTTCCGGCCGACGCAACCCCCTCTGGAGTCTCAGCGACGCTTCCAACCGATGCAACCTCCTCTGGAGTTTCAGCGATGCTTCCAGCCGACGCAACCCCCTCTGGAGCTTCAGCGACGCTTTCGGACGACGCAACCCCCTCTGGAGCTTCAGCGACGNCCTCTGGAGCTTCAGCGACGCTTTCGGACGACGCAACCCCCTCTGGAGTTTCAGCAACGCTTCCAGGCGACGCACCCCCCTCTGGAGCTTCAACGACGCTTTCGGGCGATGCAACCCCCTCTGGAGCTTCAGCG
>NW_019656946.1:0-378 GCF_002806865.2 Cucurbita pepo subsp. pepo
AAAAAAAAAAAAAAAAAAAAAAACTACCGATTTTTACTTTATTTTGCTATGCAGATAGCATTAAAAACAATATGAATGTCATTTGGAAATCCAATTTTTCTGGAACGCAAATATAGTAATAATGCCAATATCTGATCAACCTAGCAAATAGATCAAGAATATACAAATAACTAACTGTAGGGCATTTTCTTACACAGTAAAGGTAAAAACTGCTTCAAAAGTAAGCAATCAGATTCGAAAGTACGCTTCACAAAAAAAGCTAATTAACTAAGTCAATCCAAGATGCCCTCGCATCAAAACAATCGTACAATGTCGATTTCTCAGCAAACATACATACAAACAAACTTAAAACCCTAACATTCAGCTTTAAATTAACCA
>NW_019656947.1:0-378 GCF_002806865.2 Cucurbita pepo subsp. pepo
TTTGTTTCCTTTGTGTCGTGTTTAATGTTTAATCTATGTGGGTTTGTCATTACAACTATATTTTCAACAAGTCCAAGGTTGACAACAAATACGAGATGCTGAAGAAGGGAGGGAAATATCGTAGAAGAGAGACATTAGTAAGTCAAATAACCATACAACTTGTTTGTTTAAGTTTGGGCATTGGCATGTAAATAGATTCTAAGAGGAAAATAGCTTATAATAATTATTGAAGGAACACATACAATTATGAGATTAGCCTTGGCCATGCATGTTTAAGAGTAAAACTTGTAATCCTTGGCTTGCAATATAATTGTTCTCAATCCACCAATGGGTGCTACGATCATCAAAAGCACTCCAAGAATTATGGACACCTGAAGG
>NW_019656948.1:0-378 GCF_002806865.2 Cucurbita pepo subsp. pepo
GGAGGTGTTTGCAATGGTGGAGGTGGTGCATCTGCTCTTGTGTTGGAGCTCGTGTGAAGCCTGTTCCAGTCTCGAAGCGTCGATAAGATAACATTGTCGGATCACACGGGTTGGTAGTAACTTGTTATCTTATATTTTACCCTGATGATGATGATAGCCTTAGCCTTAGGGGTCTGGAAAAGTGTATGATCAGAATAATATAACTTCCACTTTCAGTTGGTTTCGTATTTAATAAGGTCGAAGTGTATTTTATTTAGCTACCAGAACAAAGTGAAATATTCTTCCTTTGTTATTTGGCTTTGATTTGTTTTAGCATAATTCTAGGTTGTTGTTTGGATGTGTAATGGAATATTCTACCCTTTGTTTTTTTTTTTTTTT
>NW_019656949.1:0-378 GCF_002806865.2 Cucurbita pepo subsp. pepo
AATTAATTAATTAATTAATTAATTAATTGATGATGATTTTATTATATCAGCCAAGGCTAGTTTTGGAGAACAGGAATGGTATTTCTTCACACCAAGGGAGAGGAAGTATCCGAACGGAGCGCGGCCGAATCGAGCAGCAACGTCGGGGTACTGGAAGGCGACGGGGACGGATAAGCCGGTGTTGGCCTCGGGTGGAAGCAATCAGAAAGTTGGAGTGAAGAAGGCGTTGGTGTTCTATGGGGGAAAGCCACCTAAAGGGATCAAGACCAGTTGGATTATGCATGAATATAGGTTGGCTGATAACAAACCCAATATCAACAAGCCTCCTGGCTATGATTTCCCCAACAAGAACTCCTTGAAGGTAATTCAATTCAATTC
>NW_019656950.1:0-378 GCF_002806865.2 Cucurbita pepo subsp. pepo
CAGTCGTTGGTGGATCATTAAAAAAATGGTTCATAGTTAGAGTGGCTTTTCCAGCTATGAAAGATCAACGTCTAATCTTACTCTATTTCACTCTCGGGTCATTTTTGAATCATTATCTACAAAGGTATCATTGAAGACTTTTTCATTTCTCAATGATTAGCGACTGACGTTCAAAAAAGTTTTATTCTCGTTTTTCAGTCTATTACTATATTCACTAAAGATTGTACTAAGACTAAAAGGAGGACATGTACAAGAACTTATAACACAAACCCGAACGCGAAAATCTTATTAAGAGCATTTGAAGCGTTTGGGGATTAAAAAGAACAGCAATCAGATGGTTATGGATAAAGGCTAAATGGCCATAGAGTTGTCACAATA
>NW_019656951.1:0-378 GCF_002806865.2 Cucurbita pepo subsp. pepo
TTTATTATTTTGTGGTACCTAAAATAAACCTGCTCATTTGTGTGCATAGTTTTTGTAACTGAACTAATTCTTGACAAAGAATAATTTTATTATATAAAAAATAGTTAACTAAAGTTCTTCTTTTGATACTTGTATTTTTAGGTATTTAGTTTAACTATTGGATGAGAATTGTGGTTAGTTTCTATTTTTGATTATTTGTAAAGCTATAGAAATCAAATTGAATATTTAATGATATTATAACTCATATAGTTTAGGTTGGTGGCTTTGTTATTCTTCTATCAAAACCTAACCATCATTAATACATAGGTTGAAGTACTCTTGCTATCTCCTATGTCTCTTGCATAATTACTATTAGTTAATCCTATTAAATCACTCACT
>NW_019656952.1:0-378 GCF_002806865.2 Cucurbita pepo subsp. pepo
TTTTTTTTTTTTTTAAAAGATAATAATAAAAGTGGGCCCCGCCACTACTTTCTCACGTGGACTACACGTGTCCACTTGTGGTCCATTTTACCCTAAACCCTTCGATATGGACCCCCCCTCCTCTCCCTCCGTCCCTCCCGATTCATATCGTTTTTCCATTTCCATGGCGTGTTGTTATAGGGTAGGGCCCTAGGTGACTAGAGTGTGGGTAAGTGGGACCCACTTGGTTAGGTCTACGAAGTATGTGGGGCCACATCCTCTAGGCATGTTACACGTGGCGAAAGTCTCCGTACAGAGTGTGTGGGACGAGGAAAATGGCAGCAGCCAAAAGCCAGCCAGGAGCCAGTAGGGAAAAAAAAAAAAAAAAAAAAAAAAAAA
>NW_019656953.1:0-378 GCF_002806865.2 Cucurbita pepo subsp. pepo
AAAAATAAATTCACAAAATTCAAAAACGCAAGAAGTTGGATTTTCGCAATGCTATAGAGATCATGAAGATGAAGCGGAGGAGAAGTGAAAAACGTAAGGTGGCGACGGCATACCGGAAGAACAAACGAGAGACGGAGAAATTAGGGTTTAGAGAAAGGAGAATTTATACGTGTCTAACACAGAGATGGATCGGTGGAACTGGGCTCACTAATTTCGTTGGATGTCTGAGTAAATGGGCCTAAAAGCCCATTTAATTAATTACATTTAATTATTTATGGACTATATAAGAAAATATTTAATTATTTTTTAACTACACAAGTGCTTGTACAAAACTCGAATAAAGGCTAAAATGACAAAGTGAAAAATAAATAAAAATAA
>NW_019656954.1:0-378 GCF_002806865.2 Cucurbita pepo subsp. pepo
TCAACTGTAGTGTTGAAATCTTTTTCACCCTTCCTGGTTGGCGGGTGTTAGTCTGGACAATCGTTGGGTTTGACCCTATTATAAATGAACTTTTTGCTAGGGGTCCGGAGATGACTTTGTGTTCTAGTAGGGAAGTCCGTCCCTAACAAGATATCGAAATCATCCATCTTGACTATCACCAAGTCGGTTCGTCCAGTCAAAGTCCCCAGTTTGATGGGAGTTCTCTTCGCAACTCCTAATACAGGTAAGGCTGCTGAATCGACGGCCTTCATCTTCCCAACATCCCGAAGTCTAGCGGAAAGAGTCTATTGGGCCAATCAACCTCGACCTCGGATACTAAGTTTAGTTCATAAATTTATTTCTTGGCTAAATCAAGCA
>NW_019656955.1:0-378 GCF_002806865.2 Cucurbita pepo subsp. pepo
CCTCATTTTTCAATAATTGGACATGTTTTAATCTCAAATAATATATACGAAACATTATTTTTGTAAATTAACGTAAAAGTCAACGTGTAAAAATTATAATACTCGATAAGCTTTTTATATGATTTATTTAAAAAATAAAAGAACACGAAGTGTGGGGCCCACCGCCAGCGAATGTATTTAAAAAAATTTTAATTGTAATTTAGCACATTAATTAAGTTAGTGGTGCATGCTAACTAAACATGTTTAATTAAGTTAATGGCGGATTAAGAAAGCGTAAGGCGAAGGGGAATTTGGTGGGTTTGCTTTCTTTCTTTTTTGCAAAAAATTGGAACGAACCCTAAATTAATAATAAGAAGAAAAATGGGGAGAAAAAAAAAA
>NW_019656956.1:0-378 GCF_002806865.2 Cucurbita pepo subsp. pepo
TTAGGCATTTATGTTACGTTCACTTGTTGAACAAGTTGTCTCTCGAGCCTTCGGAGTTGTGAGATCCTACCTTGGTTAGAGAGAGGAACAAAGTATTGTTTATAAGAGTGTTTGCTACAGGAGTATTTTTTTTATTTGCTAACAGTGGGTTGGACGGTTACAGGAGTATTTTTTTGATAGGCCCTGTGGAGTATTGAAAATTTCGTGTTAATGGGTCTCAATGTTTTCCTTTCTCCTCGACTACTGTCCCGACACAAAATTAAAAGTTTAAAGACTAAATAAATAAAAAAGACGATTGAAATGACCCTTTTATTGGCATGTGTCCCCCAACTTGAGGTTGGTAGGTAAGGGCATTTATGGGAGTTTGTTAAAAAAAAA
>NW_019656957.1:0-378 GCF_002806865.2 Cucurbita pepo subsp. pepo
CGATCTGAAAACGAAAAACAGAGGCAATTGGAGGGAGATGAAGAAGTTAGAATCGCATTTGAAAGAGATGGGAAACTCAAAAACGCATCATTATCGAAACATAGTGAAATTGAGATGGGTGGGGTTGGTGGGCACACTGAGATTTGGGGGAAGAAGCCAAATGAAAATTGAAAATAAGAGATAGAAAGTGAGATTTTGGTCTCTCGGAAGTGGGTCTGGACACGGACAGAAACGGGTTCGAATTATTTTAATTTCTAGCGGAATTTTATGAACAGTTTCTTTAATGATTTTGGAAGGAAAAGATTGTGACGTGCGAAACGAGAGCGCTCTTATCGCCGGGTGGTGCCGAATCCGACGGCACCTCTTTCCACATGAGAA
>NW_019656958.1:0-378 GCF_002806865.2 Cucurbita pepo subsp. pepo
TCAACTTGTTACATTTTTTAATACATGCAATTGTTTTTTTTTTTTTTTATAATAAGGTTTTGAGATTTGAATATATAATGGAATAATCATTCACAACCCTAAAGTGAGGTGACAAAATATAAATATTTATCCATCTTCCATTTTCCAAAGCTTGGAGTATCTCTCTTTAGATCTTTGTTTAATTAGATGCATTTAATTTGGCATAAACTTCAAAATCCCTAACCAATTTTGAAAGGAATCTTTGGATCGGTTAAACCTCTAAACCTAAACGCCCGAATTTGAGGCATGTTATTGAAAATTATTGAATGTAGTACGTGGCTATCAAGAATTACGAGAATAAAAACCGAACACCAACCTTTAGAATGGTATAATTCAATA
>NW_019656959.1:0-378 GCF_002806865.2 Cucurbita pepo subsp. pepo
CTAATCCAAAGGAGGCTGAAGAGATACAAAGGCAAGTAATTAAACTCCTTGCTAAAGCGTATGTACGTGAAAGTTTGGGTTCTTGTTTTGTTCCAGTTATTCTTGTACCTAAGAAAGATGGTTCTTGGCGTATGTGTGTTGATTGTAGTGCTATAAACAAGATAACTATAAAGTATAGGCATCCAATTCCTAGATTAGATGATATGCTTGATGAATTGTATGGATGTAGTCTTTTTACTAAGATTGATTTAAAATCGGGTTATCATCAAATTCGCATGCATATTGGGGATGAGTGGAAAACAGCTTTTAAAACCAAGTATGGTCTTTATGAATGGTTGGTTATGCCTTTTGGATTAACTAATGCACCTAGTACATTCA
>NW_019656962.1:0-378 GCF_002806865.2 Cucurbita pepo subsp. pepo
TGAAAAGGTAAGTAAAGAAAGACTACCTACTTATTCTTGATATGCTCTTGCACACCCCTCTCCTTTACAGTCTCGCTTCTTCGCCCCTTCACCTCGTAAACTCGGTTTCATGTCTTCGACCCTCTCCTCCCTTTTCTTTTCTCGTCTCGCTTCTTCGCCCCTCTACAGCAAGGGTTGAACTCCCTCACTTGAATTACCTTCGCTACTACATATAANTTGAATTACCTTCGCTACTACATATAATTCAATCCGAAAAAAGCTTTATTCCTCTACTTGCCGTAATAACTTTAATACTTATCGTAATAACCTTAACTTGCCGTAATAACCTTAAATACTTTGTCTATTCTATTTGATTATTACCTTCTAGTATATTGAACA
>NW_019656963.1:0-378 GCF_002806865.2 Cucurbita pepo subsp. pepo
CTTGAATCAAACTTAAAATCACTTGCTCCTAGAACAAACTTAAAATGTATTTTAACCCAACAATTACTCCCTATATACTTACAAAAAGACTCGTGTGAAATGAACTTTGGTGAGATTTTTTTGTAAAAAAATATTAGTATAATTTATATATATATTATATTATAGTAGATAGGTATAAATTATACTAATTTTTTTTATATACTATATGCATAAATNAGTATAAATTTAAATAAATACTAATTTAAAACTAAAATTATTATGATTCAAATATTAATTAAAAAATATATTATTATAATAGGTTACAAAGGAAAATATCCCACGGCAACACAAACTTAGTCATGGGAATATCCTTAGATTTCAAAATACTGTGAATTCTCA
>NW_019656964.1:0-378 GCF_002806865.2 Cucurbita pepo subsp. pepo
TACCAATGTTTTCAAGTTATGAATACCACCAAGCCCCTCTGGTAAATTAGGGAAGTTTTTTATTCCTAATGAAGACAAGTTTTGCATATTTTGCAAATTTGGAGGATAAATATCATAAAAAAAGTCGCCTATCCACAAATCTTCGAGTGAGCTATAGAATTCTAACCAATTTGGTAGCTTTATCAAACTTGTACAATTATGAANGAGCTTTGGAGGACTTTGAAAGCTTGAAAAGAACTTGGCATTAATAGTGTCAACTTCCAACCTTTGACCATAAGTTGCAAAAATGTCTGGAATATTCGTTAGTTTTAGACAAAAACGAATCGCCAAACTTTCGAGATGAGGAAAAGTTATACAACTCGAAATAGTAGCAACTTC
>NW_019656966.1:0-378 GCF_002806865.2 Cucurbita pepo subsp. pepo
CCCCGACGAGAGAGAGGCATCCTTTCCTTCTTTGTTGGGTTTGTTCACGCGCAAACGAGCATCAGCCGCAACAGTAGGGAACTATGACCAATATAGTCAGACACTTAGCTACATCTGCACGCAAAAGGAATGTGGTTCTGGTTGAGGCTTTCTTTCCTTTATTAGTAAAGGGGGCGCGGGACGTTCGCGGAGTCCGTGCCTTACGTACCACCACGGGACTGTTCGTTCTTTTTCNACTCTTAAACATAAGGGATAGGGGGAAGGTGACCGGGCCTATCATATCAAAAGGGTTGTCGAAAGAGAACCCGGCTATCTATTTCATTCGAGGTTCCGGGGTGGGGTCCGATTCGACCGACTTTTGGATAACAAGAAGGCGAG
>NW_019656967.1:0-378 GCF_002806865.2 Cucurbita pepo subsp. pepo
AATGGAAAGCAAATACCCTATGCATGTGCCACGGTCCCGGGATGTACGATGCCACCGACGACCTCACATGGTGCCTTGCCTTTATCTGAAAAGTAAAGTAGCACGAGGCTTGAGTATTTCTAGAATACTCAGTAAGTGACCCCCTATCGGGGTTATGCAACATTCACATGCAATGAAATGATGGGACCTATCTTTCGTTTCGTTNGTAAACTTTGGACGTGTACCATATACTCTACACACAACCCATATGTGTGAGTATGGGCTCACCAGCTAGTTCGCACACCGCTGGGCCACTTTTCTTATCCAGTGGGCATGCTCTGGGAGCCCCTTATGCCGATACCCGTTAGAACTAGTAACCGTCACGGTAGCGCTATGCAA
>NW_019656968.1:0-378 GCF_002806865.2 Cucurbita pepo subsp. pepo
TTTGAACCACGTGCTAAAAAATCGAGTAATAGGCTAATTTTATGAAATTTTGGTGGGGAATGATTAGGCTTCAGGAGTTAGAATAGAGTTTCGAAGAAAATGAGTGTATAAAATAGTAAACGATTACTTAAAATCGAAACCTTATTCCGGGACGCTTTAAGCACGTGCAAAAAAANGAGTAATACTAGATGTATTTTAAAATTTTTGTTGGAAATGTTTAGGCTTAGTAATGTGGAATGGAATGTCGAAGAAACATAGGGTATAAAACAGTAAAAGAGGGCGTAAAATCGAAAACCTAATTTGGAAACCCTAATCCGGGTCGTTTGAACCACGTGATAAAAATCGAGTAATAGGCGACATTTTAAGACAATTTTTTGG
>NW_019656969.1:0-378 GCF_002806865.2 Cucurbita pepo subsp. pepo
CGACCTTAAATTAAGTAGAAAATTTCGGGTCGTTACACTATAGGCTTCAAAGGTGGCTATATGTGGTGTACTTAATTAGAGGGGAGACTCTAGGATCATGAGTTTATAAGTAAGGAAGTCAAAACAAAGTCACAAGAGTTTATGCTCTAGACAATATAATATTATTGTAGACAATATCGTAGCTTTATTTCAATAAATAAATTCATGATTCTCTCACAAACTTTATTACAATTCATAAAATTTTTAAAACCAAATCTCTTCATACCACCCAAGAATCATAAGGCTTTTCCCCAANTTGAGAATTAGCCTTGCAGGGCACTGTAGCACATTCAAGCCACACCGAGCTCCGCCACACCATCTGAGTGTAGTGCCCACATT
>NW_019656970.1:0-378 GCF_002806865.2 Cucurbita pepo subsp. pepo
AGAAAACGAGACCAAACCGGTAAGATACAGACCTTTAAAGCTCAACTAGTAGAAAGGGGTTATACCAAAGAGAGGGGGTGGACTATGAAGAAACCTTCTCTCTTGTTGCTATGCTTAAATCGATTAGAATACTCTTGTCTATTGCCATATTTTATGATTATGAAATTTGGCAAATGGATGTTAAGACAGCCTTTCTAAACGACAATCTTGAAGAGAGTATCTATATGGCTCAACCAGAGGGGTTCATTGAACAGGATCNGGTTTGCAAGCTTAAAAGATCCATTTATGGGTTGAAGCAAGCATCTCGATCTTGGAATATAAAGGTTGATACTGCGAACAAATCTTATGGCTTTAAACAAAATGTTGACGAACCTTGTG
>NW_019656971.1:0-378 GCF_002806865.2 Cucurbita pepo subsp. pepo
CAAGGCGAAATTCACCACGATCTGTGAAGATGGAAAGTTCATATAATTGAGAAGTTCGATGGATTCGATTTATGTTTCTGGAAGATGCAGATTGAAGATTATCTGTACCAGGAAGATCTTCACGAACCTCTGTTGGGGGTGAAGCCGGATACCATTACCACAGAACAGTGGAAGCTCAACGATCGACAAGCCTTGGGGCTGATTCGGTTGACGCTATCCAGAAACGTGGCGTTCAACATTATCAAGGAGAAGACAACGTCAGGTCTGTTGAAGATGCTGTCGAATATGTACGAANCCTTATGAGAACTGCGTTATGAGCAAACATAAACGAGTTAGCCGTTAGGATCGCACAACAACGCACACGCTCGATCTAGATGA
>NW_019656972.1:0-378 GCF_002806865.2 Cucurbita pepo subsp. pepo
ATTGGCTGCATAAATACATTTCTCGATCTGAATATAGTTCATACTTTTAATTAAAAGGTCATATATTCAAATGTTTGTGTTCTTAAATCTCGAGCTATTGAATATTATTGTTTTGTGCACGAGAAATGAAGCTGAAAATGGAGATGATGAATGGTAAAGTATTGGAAGGATGGGAAGAAGGGAACATAAAATTTGGGCCAACTTACAAATATTATCCAAATTCAGAGGCTTATTATGGAGGTGTTCATGGTGTAAAAGCTCAAAAAAGNAGCTTCATTTTCTTTCTTCATTTCTTATGGCCTACCCTTTTCTAATTCTTGTCTTAAAATTTAGGTGTGATCGAGTTATATGGAACGGGAAGGGGATTAAGCAAGTATC
>NW_019656973.1:0-378 GCF_002806865.2 Cucurbita pepo subsp. pepo
TGGTGGAAAATCTTTGGATCAGCCAAAGATATATTTCCAATTCCAATACAGGAATCATTCCACTACTTAGTTCAAAATATATTCAAAATCCCATTTCCATTAACCATGCGCTTTTGCGTATACTTTCAAATTCCTTGGATTTTAACTTGGAATTTTCAAATTAAAGAAAACGAAGACCAAATAAAACAGGTCTTCAAAACTATAAAAATCAAATGGTGGGATAAATAAACTATAAAAATCAAATGATAAAATAAGGAATCAATACAAGGGGAATAAGATTCGGATTACCTTGTTGATCGAATATCTCAGGGCAAGAACACTTGANAACTATAAAAATCAAATGATAAAATAAGGAATCAATACAAGGGGAATAAGATT
>NW_019656974.1:0-377 GCF_002806865.2 Cucurbita pepo subsp. pepo
AACCAAAACCTTAATTACAAGAAGAACAAAAATAATATTCAACACTGTTTACCGCTAATCACAATATTATGTAATTATGAGGAAGAACATTTGAAAAAGAAAAGAAAAAGAAACAGCAATGTCAATGGATCACTGTAATAGCCAGAAGATAAATGAGAAGAACATGGTCAGAAATTAAAAGCGATTAGAGTTTTTCACAGAACAGTCTAAAAACACCTGCTGATGTGACTGACCCACTAAAAATCCCACAAACAATCAGTTAAAAGAAAACTGTAATAAAAAAACACCAGGCGAAATCAAAGATCACGAATCCCAACAACAAAACAGAATCAAATTTCAAATTGAGATCGAGACAAACAAATTCATCAATTCGTTAC
>NW_019656975.1:0-377 GCF_002806865.2 Cucurbita pepo subsp. pepo
TGTTAACACCTATGGAATTTGACTGCAAAATGGCTCGGAAGAGAGAGTGAATAAGTTTCATATTTTTTTAGCGTTCCTTACAGATTCGTTGAAAAAGATCGAAAGAAACAAAGGTTTTTCACATAATGATTTGGGTGTCTCCAAGAGGGTCTACTCGACAGGGTTGAGGTTGTGAGGTCTTATCGACACGAGTAAATTTTTTTTTCTTCCATATTTTAACTTTAGGAAAATCTTTAGTGGATATGCTATTATACTAAAATGAGATAACAACTATTCAGATCGAGTTAACGACCCGATCTCAAAGGGGAAAAAATTCATATATTAACACCTATGGACTTGGACTGCCAAATGGCCCGGAAGCGAAAGTGAATAAGTTT
>NW_019656977.1:0-377 GCF_002806865.2 Cucurbita pepo subsp. pepo
ACCTATCATTTTGCATTCATAAGATTCAGAAACTCTTCACAGTTCCAGATTTTCTCAGATCTTTCTTGGCTAATAGGTCAATCATTGGGGCGAGGGAAAGGGGCAGGCTGCATAATGGTGAAGCATGTCACATTAGCATAAACACGAATAGAAAACCCAAGTTCCCTATCTTTGATGATCCTATTGAGGATTGTTGGGAGTCCCACATCGACTAATTAAAGGGTTGATCATGTGTTTATGAGTAAGGAATACATATTCATTGGTACAGGACATTTTGAGGAAACCAAAAGTAAAACCTTGTGGAGAGTCGTGATTCCTAACAAACCCCTAAATGAGGGCCAAATCAACGAGTCATAATTGTTACCACTTGACCAAGC
>NW_019656978.1:0-377 GCF_002806865.2 Cucurbita pepo subsp. pepo
AGTTGGAAAAATCTCGAATGCTATAGCGGATGCCGAACGGCAACGGCAAAATCTGGTTAAACTATAAATTTCATATTAAATTTGAGACATGTATCCATTTAATCCACATAAAACCCGTTTCTCTAATAGTATTCCTAAGAAAATTATTTTTTGTTTAGTTTATTTTTAAATAAAATAAATCAAAAAATTATTTTGACTACTATTTTTATTTATTTATTTAGATGGTTAATTCCTCATGAAAAATCAAAATTTAAAGAGAAAATTTCAAAACTCAGTAGAAATAAAATAATATTATCTAACTATTTTTATATTTTTCAAATGTTTAATTAGTTTAACATATCAAATTATCTGATGTCTACAATATTTTAAATTTAGGT
>NW_019656979.1:0-377 GCF_002806865.2 Cucurbita pepo subsp. pepo
AGAAAAAGAAAAAGAAAAAGAAAAAGAAAAAGAAAAGCAATTGTTTGTGTGGCATGTGAAAGGTAAGGTCATGCAATTGTGGCTTCTGCCAGAATCTGTTGAAATAGGGAAGGGAAGAGAGGAAAATAAGATAAGGACCCCTTTTTCCCACGTCCATGTTTCGTGTCATGAACTCATTGGTGGACGCCCCCGGTTGATATGGAAAGTAAGGATGGAGAAGCAAAGGGAGAAAGTTGTTAAGGCAACAAGTATTGAATGGAAACTGTTTGGTAGCATGTTTTCTGAGTTGGGAAACACAAATGTGCCACCAAAATACCTAACTCTTTATAACATAACAAATGGGGGATTTCGAGATTTGCATCATTATTATATGTTAC
>NW_019656980.1:0-377 GCF_002806865.2 Cucurbita pepo subsp. pepo
TATAGAAAAAGCTCTGCGATTGGTTTTAGTGACGAAGTTATCACATGATATCAAATGTTCTTATTAATAAGAAACTTGCAAATAGCATTACTCAAGAGATAGAATAGCCTAGGGGCCGGGGGAAGAGAGATGCCCCTCCCAACAAGAGATACTTACTGTTTCAAATCTAAGAACAAGCACATCCCTCTTCTGGCCGATCCTATGAGCTCTTGCCTGTGCCTGTAGATCAACCTGACAACATGCACAGTAAACAAAATTTAGAACAAAAGCTACATCAGAGTCTTGACATAAATATCATGAAATTTGGATATATATGCCTGTGGGTTCCAGTCTGTGTCGAAAATAATCACTGTGTCAGCAGCTTGGAGATTCACTCC
>NW_019656981.1:0-377 GCF_002806865.2 Cucurbita pepo subsp. pepo
ATCCAGCTCAGAATATGAAATGGAATGCATACAAAAAAGGAAATGATAAAAATTCCAAGCTGAGCTTTTTCTTTTGTCACATGGCCCTGTCAGTTCTTCAACCCCCACTCCATTAAGTGACTATTGGTAAATTCAAGAAACTTTCAATGATATTGTTGCTTTTACATTGTAAAATAAGATCCTAATAATCCCTACAAAAAGTTTTCCATTATCAAATCTTCATTTTTAGGCAACTCATCATCTTACATAAACAATCAAAGAAGATATAAATCACACAAACCTGAAAAGAAAAATGTATGGTGAATAGGGTTCTCTTTCTTTTTTCTTTTTTTCCTTTCTTCTTCCTGATTTTTCATGATTTCTTGCCAAAAATTATG
>NW_019656982.1:0-377 GCF_002806865.2 Cucurbita pepo subsp. pepo
TTTGTTATTTTTCGATTTGGGGGATCTTTTATACGATTGTAGGACGTTTGTGTCCTCAAATTCTTGTAACTTCTCAACACTCAACAAAGAGGTTTCTTCTTGTATAGGCAAAAGAAGTGTTGTGAATGCTTGGTGATTTATGATAACAGAAAACATGGGATGAAGCACAAAATGTAGACAAAATTATATGATCATTTGGTGTTCATTGGTATGTTGTGAGATCCCACGTCGGTTGGGGAGGAGAACGAAAACGAAGCCTTCTTTATAAGGGTGTGGGAACTTCTCCCTAGCAGATGCTTTTTAAAGAGTACCATGTCTGCTAGAGATGAGCTTAGACCGTTATATATGTATTAGATTATGCTTTGTGCCATCAAACT
>NW_019656983.1:0-377 GCF_002806865.2 Cucurbita pepo subsp. pepo
AAAAAAAATGTATTTAGTAATTAAAATAATTAATTATCCCGCCAAACAACTTTTTTTGTTAAGATAATTATTGATTAAAAAAAGTAAATTATTTTTATTACCGATATATTATCTACAGACTGTTTTAACCAAATATTATGAAACTTCTTAATCTAATTTCGGCTAATTAAAATTATGGTTATTTTGGAAAACAGTTTTCGAATTAAATTTATATTTTTTTAAAAAACAAATTTAAATAAATAATAAATACATTGTTATCTGCCTTTTCAGTGTGTTTTTCACGTGTCCGAATTTTTAAAAATAGGTACAGCTACATTAAAAAAAAAAAAAAAAATTAATTAATTAATTAATTAATTTATGAATTTGTAAGTTACCCT
>NW_019656984.1:0-377 GCF_002806865.2 Cucurbita pepo subsp. pepo
TATCTTATTTATAATCTTCGTTGATTCATGTACTCCGCATTTACTCAAATGTCATATGATTTATGTCCCTATAAGTAAGGTATACTCCTGCATGTTTCGTTAACACTGAAAAGACCTAATTGAACTCCAAGTAAGATAGTCAAAGAACAGTTGAGTAATCGATGGCCCAAAACTGCCCGTTATGGTAGAAAATTGACGTATTAAAATTACAAATTTAATAATAATTGTTGAAAATGTTTATATTTTAATATTATAAGGATAATGCCAAATTTAAAAACTGAAAACATTAAATAAATACCAAAAAGAGATATTCCTTTTGATTAAAATATAAAAAAGAAAAAAATTTGAATTTGAATAAATGAAATGATTTAAAATCA
>NW_019656985.1:0-377 GCF_002806865.2 Cucurbita pepo subsp. pepo
AAAGTTAAAAAAGAATAACGATGCAAGATATCACGTTCTACCGACTTTTCAGTTGCAGTGGCAGTCAAGGCAACAAATGGAAGGCCTGGTAGAACGTCTCGTAGTTTGTCCAATCGTTTGTATTCTACCCTGTGAACCAGTACCGACCCGATAATTCACAGAACAGTTTAAGAGAAGTACTAAAAAGGAGAGAGGAAAACTCCACGGACAACATGAAGAAACACTAAACAACAATATGTTTTTTCATCTCAATGCTAACAACTTGGCTAAATAAGGCACTACAATCCGTTTCCTAGAGACTTTCGACGTTAGAAAACTAAACATCTAAATCAATAGGCCAAGTATGTCAGGATAAGGTCCATTAGAGTCGAGTTGAA
>NW_019656986.1:0-377 GCF_002806865.2 Cucurbita pepo subsp. pepo
GAGTATCATAAACCAAAGGATCACATACAAACACGACAACAATGAAGAACTCAAAGGATTAAACAGACAACGAATGCTCAAAAGAATATCAGAAAACAAACCGCACCAAAATTCTGCCATTTCACTTGTTGATATCTGTTTCGACAAGGATTCATAAAATATCCGAAGCGGCTCTCTCTGCTCACCAACATACAAACACGACAACAATGATGAGTTCATCAATAACATAAACTAAAAACAAAAAAGGAAAAAAACATACAAACCTCTTCAGGTGGATCATGTTTCTGACCAGCCAAATTGAACACTTTCTTTTCTCTCACTTTAGCAGTAGAAGTAGTAGCTTTTGTTGTGGTCTTTGAAGAACTCGTTATTGTTTT
>NW_019656987.1:0-377 GCF_002806865.2 Cucurbita pepo subsp. pepo
TATTATAGACCAAGGGTACATCTGGGGAATCTATTATTTTAAGGATACCACTTGAGTTATCCTAGGAGGTTAAGTCATATGGATCGTGATGAGCATTTTCTCCCATATCTTTGTTTCACTAACTAAAGTTTTCCAATAACTCCCAAACTTCATTACCTTATATAACCTCTCGGGAAAAGGATTCATACAACATTTCATAAAATAAGATCTACTGAGAAAACCCGAGAAAAGGTAAACTTTTTAGGTTACTTGGACAGTTCAGCTGAACTGGCCGTATCATCGTTTTCTTCCTCTGAACAGGAAGAAGATGCACATTTTTCGCATCGTCGCCATCTAAAACTCGGCCTGTACAGCCGAATTTACAGTGTTTCTCTCCT
>NW_019656988.1:0-377 GCF_002806865.2 Cucurbita pepo subsp. pepo
GACTAAATATCGTAATCTAATATAAAATTGATTTAAGTTGATGGAAGAGCATCAATTAAGTGTGTGCGGGAGTGTATTCACCAAAAATCTACTTGGCCAGCATAAGATGTACATCAACTAATGTTTACTACCTGAAAAAACAGGTTGGAATGCTCTTCTTCCTGTGACTCCTGGATTGACATAAGCGTCATCTTTAGATGCTTTCTACACCAGACACTTGCCTGAAGAAAAATACAGCACTATTAGATATCGTAGAAGGTTATCAACTCGTATATTAACTTATATACAGAGCGAAAAATGCTTCGTGTAGCAGATAACAAAAATGTTTACCTTAACTTCGAGTGTGAGAAACTGTGCTAGACAATCGGCTTTGTCCT
>NW_019656989.1:0-377 GCF_002806865.2 Cucurbita pepo subsp. pepo
AATAAGTACTCACCTGAAATCATCGTTAAACATTGATACAACAATACCATAATCTATATTTTGATGGTAACAAAGCATAAATGGCCATAAGTTAGAACACCGATACATTATTAAATAAAACAGCTTGATTTGGCATGCCTCCTTGTCATTAGCGAAACTAATGAACGGACCCCCATCTTGAACCATCTTATTTCATGGTCAACAAAATATAAGTCCCTCGTGCACTTATTATAGTCATGAACTTGTGTCAATCGCTGATTATTAAACGCCTTAGTGACTCTAAGTTCATTTCCTTCAGCAAATTAATTTCCTTCTAGCCAGCATTATCTCAAATGTGAAGCAAACGAGAGGACGTTAGTGAAGCTTCCACGAAACCT
>NW_019656990.1:0-377 GCF_002806865.2 Cucurbita pepo subsp. pepo
TTAAAATCGAAACCCTAATTCGGAAACTGCAAACCAGGACGTTTGAAAATCGTGCTAAAAAACCAAGTAACTGTTCATGTTTTAAGAAACTTTAGGGGGGAATGATTAGGCATGATGAGTTAGAATAGATTGTCGAAGAAACGGAGTGTATAACGCTGTAAAAAAGTGCTTAAAATTTCAATTCTAATTCGGAAACCCCAAACTGAACGTTTGAAACACGTGCTAAAAAACCGAGTAACTGCCCATGTTTTTAGGAACTTTTTTAGAGAATGATGAGACATGATAATTTAGAATAGAATTTTGAAGAAACGGAGTGTATAAAGTAACTGTCCATATTTTTTAAAATTTTCTGGGGAATGAATAGAAATGATGATTTA
>NW_019656991.1:0-377 GCF_002806865.2 Cucurbita pepo subsp. pepo
GATATGAAGATGGAACCAAAGCTTACCGACTATTGGATCCATAAAAGAATAGAATTATAGTGAGCAGGGATGTGGTGTTCGAAGAGGAGAAAAAGTGGTGTTGGGAAGAAATCACAAACGGTGATGATGAACAAAGAGGAACTTTCACCGTTCAAATTTAAGAAAAACAGAGTAAAACAAAGGAGAGGAATATTGAAAATATCGAAGTTGATCCAGACGAAAGACAAAGGAAAAATTCATCCTCAACTTTATCAAAGTCGAACAGTACCTCAAATGCATCATCGTCAAGCTCATCAACGCCGAANAAAAATTCATCCTCAACTTTATCAAAGTCGAACAGTACCTCAAATGCATCATCGTCAAGCTCATCAACGCCG
>NW_019656992.1:0-377 GCF_002806865.2 Cucurbita pepo subsp. pepo
TTCATCTATATCAGACTCATTCTCATGAACCAGCCAGGGTCAGGCAGATGCCACCGAACCCATGTACCTTTGTTTAATCACCGTGATCTATTCTCCCAACCAAGAGATAGAGGCCCCACAAGCGTGGTCACGATAGCGACGAAGACGACGAAGGAAGGAGGTGAACCGATGAACCAGCGTGGACGAGAGGAGAAGAGGAAGGGTTTCAGCGGAGCTTAGTTAGAAGAAAAGAAAAGGAAGGAGCTTTCACTGAAAGGTGAACGGGACGAAGGGGTGCAAGGCTTGATCCNATTCCAGTCAAGTAAATGAATGAGCTCCTGAACCTCTACAACTCGATTTCATGGCATCGCTCCTCTCCCTCTTGGTCGAGCTGTTTC
>NW_019656993.1:0-377 GCF_002806865.2 Cucurbita pepo subsp. pepo
GGCGGAGTTATGTTTGAGTCCTGTAGCCAAGTCAATGTTGGCATTGTTGTTGGTCTTGAGTGTTTCTTTTCGAGTATTCCTAGATTAGTTCACTTTTGAGCTACTTCTAGAATGCTACCGTTGGTTTACATTTCTACTAGTTCCAGTGTACTGCTTGCTTCTCTATCTGTTATTACTTACTAGACATGCATTGGTCGTTAAACCTATCTTCTATCCTCTCTCCTCTCAAGAATGTGACGCACCATGTTCCCAAATCAAACTAGGGNGCTAAGATTTGTAGGAGTTAAGTTTGGTGGTTTGATAATCCGTAGTAGAATGCGTGTAATTATGGCTTTGATTGAGATAGATGTTCTCCTTGAGAACGAGCTTCGAATTCC
>NW_019656994.1:0-377 GCF_002806865.2 Cucurbita pepo subsp. pepo
AGCCGAAGGGAAGCGCAGTTTAGGTTATTTTATTTGGTTATTGAGTTTACAGAGTGAAAGAAGAAATCAGGTGCAGCAGCAAAGCAACTCGAGACAGTAAAGGTTCCCGTGAAAGATAAAGAATGGTTCGGCTTGACTTCCTCCTTAATTTAAGAGTAGTGAAAGAAGCTGAGTTAAACACCTAATTCCATAATTACCAAAAGAGGTAAAGAAAGAAAAGAAGTTCAGCCAGCCAGCCTCGTTTACTACAGTTCAATCAATCAGAGAGAGATAGANAGTTCAGGGGAATGAAGGAGCCAGCTAGAGTTCAGTTCTTCAGTTGTTCATTAGTTTACTAGTGTTAGAATAATAAATAGGGACAAGAAAGGATCAAGAGA
>NW_019656995.1:0-377 GCF_002806865.2 Cucurbita pepo subsp. pepo
TCTTCTTTTTAGAAGGTTTAAGATTGCGTTATATTGTCCGCTTCGTTTTATTTGCCACTATTCTGTACATTAAAATGTCAACAACATATTGTCTTCTTTTTAGAAGGTTTAAGATTGCGTTTCTTTTTATAAGGTTTAAGATTGCGTTATATTGTCCGCAAAATGTCAACAACATATTGTCTTCTTTTCAGAAGNACATATTGTCTTCTTTTCAGAAGGTTTAAGATTGCGTTTCTTTTTAGAAGGTTTAAGATTTTGAACCTACACAAGTGAAGCCTAATAGAATTCAAGTTTATTTCTGTAGCCACTCAAACATATCAACATTTATTAAATTTTTTTTATTGTTTTTTTGTTTTCATTTTGCAATGGTCAATTGG
>NW_019656996.1:0-377 GCF_002806865.2 Cucurbita pepo subsp. pepo
CATTTACCTCAAATTAAACACCAACACTAATTAATTATATTCAATAACAATATTTTCACTTTTAACATTTGAAAATTAAGATAAATTGTAATTTTGAACCAGCCCAATATTTAATTATTGAATTCAATGAATAAAAATGCAAACTTTAATTATTTGAATATTNCGATGCTCGAATAAGCAATTTAAACCCTAATACAACAACTTAAAACAATCCAATTCAATGATGATTTAAATAAAAAGAATTCACATAAAACCCAAGTAGTTGAAATTAAAAAATATGTATCTGATTGAACTAAAAATAATAATAATAATAATTGAGGCACTCAAATTAATATCTGAATGTTGAATACAGAAAGTTGATGAGAAATAGGAAGTGG
>NW_019656997.1:0-377 GCF_002806865.2 Cucurbita pepo subsp. pepo
AAGAAGCGATGGCGACATTATGCCAGAAGGCCTCTCTCGCATCTCTGTAAATTGAAAATGTTAAAATGTTACCCACGTTGCAAGTAGTTTTACTAATTTTGTAACAAAGTTTTGGAGGAATGCGTTAGAAATCACGGATCTCCACAACGGTATGATATTGTCCACTTTGAGCATAAGCTCTCATGACTTTATTTTGAGCTNTTCTAAAATGTCTCATACCAATGGAGATAGTATTTTTCACTTATAAACTCATGATCTTCTACTAAATTAACCAATCAACAGGAATTAAGTAATAAGTAGTAAGAAAGGTTTTACCGTGCAAACCTGCCAGCTTTTTGTCAATAAAAAATGTAACCAAATTTACAGTATACCTGCAG
>NW_019656998.1:0-377 GCF_002806865.2 Cucurbita pepo subsp. pepo
TTTTAAATATTCTCACTCAAACTTATTTTTAAATTTTATAATAAAAAATTCTTAAAAGAATTGAAAATTACTATATCTATTTCAATAAGATACATCTCTTTTTTCGGTGACTCGATCCTAGAAACTCTATGATTAAATGTGCTTTACTTAGAGCAATTCTATGTTGGTGATCTACTAAAAATCTTCTNTTGTAAAGACTCGTGTTGGTTTGTGAGGATAGTCTTCACTTCAAATAAACGATGAGTATGTAATGTGATCATGTCAGAAGGAAATGTTGGGGTCATCAGATGTTAAATTCGGATTTCAAATCTTGGACATAGGTCGTTACAGGCGTCATAAGACCTAACCCAGTGGTCAGTTTCACAACCCATAGCTTC
>NW_019656999.1:0-377 GCF_002806865.2 Cucurbita pepo subsp. pepo
ATCACATTCAAAAGATTCTCCCAAAGCCATATCTGGACCGCTCAGAAATTTAGTGAAACAAGTTAACGGAAAAGATAATCATAAACATTTGAAGTGATCATGAAGAAAGACAGTCCATGAAATTCTCAGTGGCCAAACTGAAACCAAGGCAAAATTGAACAATGAATTGATCGTTTTNAATTGATCGTTTTCACACCACGACAGAAAACCCTAGGTCTCCAACTGAATGTAAATATATCAAATTGATTGCTTTTTCGAAATTACATCCATAAAAATAACGAAAACAGAACCATATCTTCCTGGTCGGAATAGATCCATCAAAACAAACATTCTTTCACACATCGGAACCAGAAAGAATCGTTAAGAAAATGAAAGAA
>NW_019657000.1:0-377 GCF_002806865.2 Cucurbita pepo subsp. pepo
TAATGCGTTCTCCGACCGTAAGGAGATGTTGGACATTTAGAGGAGATAGATTTCTCTCTACCCGTAAGTTATATCCCAGATCTCCTTTTCTTTTATCCTAATTTCATTTTTAGAAAATCACCCATTATAATATTCTCTCTATCTCCTTCTCTTTTATGCTAATCTCATTGTTAGGAAATCACCGTCAATTATATGCTTAATCTTCTTTGCAATTTTTTAGCTTTCGAGTTAGAAATTAAATGTAAATAATTTTATACAATAATAAATTAAAATTCGCCCGTAATATTGTTAACAAAATTAAAGAAAAAAAATACTCATATAATGTCCCATACAAAATCAAAAAGGAAAAAAAAAAAAAAAAAAAAAAAAAAAAAAAA
>NW_019657001.1:0-377 GCF_002806865.2 Cucurbita pepo subsp. pepo
TCTTCCACAGTGGGATACCATCGCTCCAAAACTTGATCAGCGTACTCAAATGCATCAGCTTTGCTCTACCATTAGAATAAAGTTTCGAGACCTTTTAGACACAAACTTAAGAGATCAGAGCATAAACTTATAATTTAACCTATGTTTCTTGTGCTCATGGCCCACCTTACTACTCCTTGAGGAAGACCATTGTGAGATCCCACATTGGTTGAAGAGTAGAACAAATCATTCTTTATAAGGGTGTGGAAACCTCTCCCTAGAAGACTCGTTTTAAAAACCTTGAAGGGAAGCCCGAATGGAAATACCCCAAAAGGACAATATCTGCTAGCNAAGACTCGTTTTAAAAACCTTGAAGGGAAGCCCGAATGGAAATACCC
>NW_019657002.1:0-377 GCF_002806865.2 Cucurbita pepo subsp. pepo
CAAAAGAATATTTCAATTCATGTGATAAATTTTGGGTGGATAATGTAGAATCATTTAAGCTAGACATGATCGATCTTGCTTACTTTCTCTAAGGTTCATCTTTTGATGACATGAACTATGGGCATTTCGAGAATTGAACTCAAGACCTCTCGCATCCTATGCGAGAATCATACCACTAGACCAAATGGCCTTTCTAAAAAAATGCAACATTTTAAACTCCTACTCAATATATTTTTCTCTCAAGTTTGAAATATATTTTCTTGAGCGATTGTTGGACTATAAAANCTCTCAAGTTTGAAATATATTTTCTTGAGCGATTGTTGGACTATAAAACACAAAGTTGATGGTCTAGTATTTTACTTGTAAGTAAGGCATGT
>NW_019657003.1:0-377 GCF_002806865.2 Cucurbita pepo subsp. pepo
ACAGTGAGCATAGTTTAGAAATAATTGACGTGTACTAGTTTCCTTGAAGTCCAAAGTTCAAATATTTATATTATAAATTGAATTAGTCAGTACATCCAACCGAACTTTAAATTGATTAAATATATGTTAAATTACAAAAATACCCTTGNTTAAAAAAAAATTAAAAAATAAATTAGTTGCATGATGCAATGTTGAACCCTTAAATCTGTCTGCGGCCAGATTGTTGAAGCAAAATTTTCAAAATCCTAAAGGAATTTGCTAAAACCCTTTTCTTTTCTATACGGACAAATTCAGGAACTCTTTGAAGAGCAAAAAGTAAATGTATGTACATACATATATGTATATGTACGTACATACATATATTTATATATTAAACA
>NW_019657004.1:0-377 GCF_002806865.2 Cucurbita pepo subsp. pepo
CGAATCTTGAAGGTTTGACTTTTTATGTTTTTGAATGGATCGAATCTTGAAGGTTTAAATTAAGAGTACAACAAAAAAAGGAAGAAATAAAAGTCATTAAATTGACTAATTAATTTTTTTATATTTGATTATAAAAACATTTTGTATTGATTGGTGGAGTTCTGGGATGTGTCACACACCTCTCTNAAAAACATTTTGTATTGATTGAGTTCTGGGATGTGTCACACACCTCTCTTTGCTTGTCCATTACTTTGACTTTCTTTTAAGTAAATTGTCCTGGAGTGATGCCTTCCAATTTTTTAAGTTCATCTTTTTTCAAGCTCAATTAATCATTTGAATTTTGATAAATTATCCTAACTTCTATTAGGATAAACAAA
>NW_019657005.1:0-377 GCF_002806865.2 Cucurbita pepo subsp. pepo
GTTAGCCTTAGCTAAAGTCCTATCTAGCTCCAGATTTAGTTGCTTTCATCATTCGAATTTATTCTCACTTATATGGAGTCTTCACTTATTTTAAATATAAACTTAATTACCTCAGTAAAAATCGAATTTCATGTTTTAATTGTTTTTAAATTGTGTTTGATAATAAAACTTAACTTAAAAATATAAGTCAATTTAAAAGGAGTTAACTCTTTCAGTTTTTTTNGCCTATTTTTGTTCACTCTTTGATTTTTTTAGAGAATAAGTGGGGAGAGATTAAAGGAAGGTGGTCATATATGTTTTTTATTTTATTTTATTATTTTTTTTAGGGTTGTTACCATATATGAGCCCATCTGGTGGGTCCATGTAAGCATATGTAG
>NW_019657006.1:0-377 GCF_002806865.2 Cucurbita pepo subsp. pepo
TTTGGCCGATTTTTCGGCGAGCTTTCTCTCTCCTTCCCACGACGTTTCCGTTGCCAATTCGGTCCTCTTTCTTCCCTTTTCCTCTTTATTCGTCGTCCTTCTTTCTTTTCCGGGAGTTTTGCGGCCTAAAAGCTCCTAAAAGCCAAAGATCTAAGAACGATTAAGAAAACCTAATTTTCTGACCTCTATTACCAACGACGACGCTTACAAAATAACACAAAATGCACCCTGAGTTATTGTGCTTTCGTTAGGGTTCCTTCTCATGGTGGTAACAGATCGTTTGGTGTCGGTTTGAGGGTGGTTTGAGAGCTCGTCGGAGAAACTGGNTTCCTTCTCATGGTGGTAACAGATCGTTTGGTGTCGGTTTGAGGGTGGTT
>NW_019657007.1:0-377 GCF_002806865.2 Cucurbita pepo subsp. pepo
TAGGGGAGTTGACTTTGGTCATTCGAAGGGGGATGAAGGTCACAAGGTGGGATTGACCAACAGGATAGATTTGTTGAGTTATGGAGTCTGCTCCTTGTATTTATAGTTTGGTCAACGACTATATCCGGTAAAGCTATATTTGGTAAAGCCATATATGGTAAAGCTATATCCGGTAAAGCTATATATGGTAAATAGCTATATATAGNCCATATATATATCCCGTCCAGTAAAGCTTTGGAAATGTACTTGCTATTCTTTGTACTCTCTCTTGTTGTACATACCTGAAGTCATCAATAAAAAATCCTTTTAGCCAGAGTTCTCCTTGGAATTTTCTCCATCCTTTTTTCTTTGTGTTCATCTTGATCGAGCGTGTGCGT
>NW_019657008.1:0-377 GCF_002806865.2 Cucurbita pepo subsp. pepo
TTACCGTAATAACTGACAAAAATCTCTAAATCTACCATCTACGGAAAGCCATTGTACTTCTTCTCAGATATGACCATGGTTGTTTTTCTGTTTCTTTCTTTTTCTTTTGGCAGGTGGGATGGATTGAGGAGAGTTAATTGGTTTTTCTGTTTCTTTATTTTTCTTTTGGCAGGTGGGATGGATAGAGGAGAGATAATTGTGGGAAGGGACAAAGGAATAGTGGAGAGAGGTGGGGAATGATTTTTTTTTTTTTTTTTTTTTTTTTTTTTTTTTTTTTTTTTTTTTTTTTTTTTTTTTTTTTTTTNTTCTTTATTTACTTTTCGGCTAGCTTACCTGGGCTAGCTTAAGTCGTTGTCACGAATATATCTTTAACGAAA
>NW_019657009.1:0-377 GCF_002806865.2 Cucurbita pepo subsp. pepo
TTCTTCATTAAATTCTTTAAAATGTTTATAAACAATGCTAAGACGTTGTTTTACTCTATGATTAATTGCTTGTGGACGCAAAAATGTTGCACCCATGTTGTATTGAACGCACTAGTTTAGCAAAATCATAAGCTTTTAATTAAGGATATAAATTTTAACACCAAAANAGAAAGAAGTTAGTGGCTCGGATTTAATCTCGAAACCCTTAAATCTCCAAAAAAAAAAAAAAAANAATTATAATTAGAAAAAAAAAAAAGAAAAAAAAGAAAAGGAAAACCAAGTTTTTGCTTATTCAACTTTTTACTCCACCACATANCACAACTCATTTAATGATGTTTGCAACTTCATTTGCTCCTTCAACTGTGTAAATATTCACT
>NW_019657010.1:0-377 GCF_002806865.2 Cucurbita pepo subsp. pepo
GAAATCAATTCAACTTTCTATCAACTAATTTTAGTACACAAGGTTCTCATACTATTCATTATGAACGGATCATAATGTCTTGATAGATTTACATAAATGGATTTCAATTTTAGCTTTTTTTTTTTTTTTTTTTTTTTTTTTTTTTTTTTTTTTTTTTTTTTTTTTTTTTTTTTTTTTTTTTTTNTTTTTTTTTTTTTTTTTTTTTTTTTTTTTTTTTTTTTTTTTTTTTCTTTACATTTCAAAAAATAGACTAAGTTGCCTTTAGTAAAAATATCTTTTGTCTTGTAGCCTTCTTCCATACAAGTGAATGTTTATTTTGGCTAAAAAGCAAGATCTACACACATGTAAAGTAATTAACTCCAACGTTTAGAGAATTA
>NW_019657011.1:0-376 GCF_002806865.2 Cucurbita pepo subsp. pepo
CTTGAGTTTGACTCATGATAGGATCTCCCTTCTTGTGGAATTTGCAGAAAATAGGAAACCCATTCCAAAATAAATTTTTACAAGGGGTTCTATAGTGTAGTGGTTAACACTTCGGACTTTGAATCCAACGACTTGGGTTCTACTCCCGGTAGGACCTGTGACAACACAAGACATTTTAAAACAAAATAGTGTTACCACTTCCCATGAGTGCATAGGTGGCGTTGTCATAATCCTGCTAGCAAATCGTGGTGCAGCTCATGGTACATATACCATAGCATCCCACCTAAAGAGAAATAAGGGGCCTCTATGCATAATGTCTTGGGGTCAAGGGTACATCCGGGGAATCTATTACTTTAGGGATACCACTTTAGTTATC
>NW_019657012.1:0-376 GCF_002806865.2 Cucurbita pepo subsp. pepo
TGCTCTATCGAAAAGTCATGCATTTTGATTAGGAAAATTTCGTAAGGATCGTAAGAATGTTACATTTACTCTATTCTAAACAGAACACCAAGTATTACAAGCATGTATTTCTGAACGAGATTCTATGTTCATATTTTTTATGCTATGAATTCAAATGAATTTCTCTGATTGTTATATCTATAATGCCTTCAGATGAGCTTCAACGCCCCACAAAGAAACCAAAAATTCTTCCAGGGAAGGAAATCAACGAGAAATCAAAGAAGGTTATCATCACATTGAACCAAACTCTCTTGTTTGTGATTTATCTATCTACATTTGGTTAATAGTATTTTTCTCTTTTCCTATGACCATAAAGTTCAAACAGCGTATCCAATCC
>NW_019657013.1:0-376 GCF_002806865.2 Cucurbita pepo subsp. pepo
TCTGGCAACTTAATTAAATCCGACCCAGTCTATACATAAAATAATTATATTAAAACATATATACAGTTTTAGTATGATTCCCTCAAATCAATTAACGAAAAGTGAAGAAATAGAATCTCTTTATTACTACCTTAACACAATAAAATCACAAACAATATGCATTTAGCAACCGTATTGATTTACATTATGTTTATTATCAAAATAATCTCGATCCAAAATGCTAAGAAGAACTGCAGCCATACCTCTCCCAAAAATTCAACAATGAAATCGTCTTCTCCAAAACCTTCTTGTTTGTTGCATACAACACCTAGCCCCTAATTACACAATTAGTAAACAAACAAAGAACAAAAAGTGGCATCAGAAAAATTGCAAACTA
>NW_019657014.1:0-376 GCF_002806865.2 Cucurbita pepo subsp. pepo
CACAGAATGGCTGGACTATGAACAATGTTACTCGATGAATGTATGAAACAATGAGTTGATCATGAGTTTATAAGGAATACATCTCCCTCCATTGGTACGAGGCCTTTTCATTATGAAATGTCAGAGTAAGATGAATTCTAACACAGATAATTCAGACAAAAGAAGTGTTTTGAACAATGATTTGCAAACCATTCTTCTTTTTAGAGGAAGAAACATGGACAAGGATGCGTTATAGACTTATTCAACAATGAATTTTCTTCTAAGTGTGTCCCTATACTTGCCAAAGATTTTAATGAAGTAATAACTAAGAATAATTGGATACTCCAAATAACAACTTCAGAGCATGTTCGAGTAATATCAATGTCCAATCCTGACA
>NW_019657015.1:0-376 GCF_002806865.2 Cucurbita pepo subsp. pepo
GTTAAAATACGAAACATATTCACTTTCGCTTCCGAGCCATTTTGTAGTCAAATTCCATAGGTGTTTGTTAGTGAAATAGGGATTGATTGAACGATTGATGAGAAGATTGAATTATGAAGAGCAAGAATGCTCCATATTTATACAGAGAATACAAAAGATATTCAGAAAATCTACCTAAAAATCTGGAATAAATCTGTAAAAACCAGTAAACAAATCAAAATAAAATCTAATCAAATCAAAACTAAATCAAATAAAAAACTAGATCTAACTCCTAACTGAGATTTAATTAGATACTAACTGAGAGCAATCTAAACAAATACAGGATCTTTAACACCCCTCCTTGTTTAGATGCTGTGAACTCCAAGCTTTTTTCTGA
>NW_019657016.1:0-376 GCF_002806865.2 Cucurbita pepo subsp. pepo
GCTGTTAACCACAAGGTCGGAGGTTCAAACCCTCCTTCTAAAGAAGTCTGACGAAGCATGGGTGTTGGTGCTTCCCTATTTTAATATAATATCTTCAATCAACTTCGGTTGTTTGTGACGTGGTGTGTAAGATAACTAACTTGAACTAAAACTCATGTTTTGACACTTTTTAAAAATCATTGGCGAGTCAAGTTAAATCAACCATGGTAGGAAGTAGGAAGTTCGTTCTAAAAAGCATTGGCGAAGTTCTTATTATATAATGAATAACAATGATACGTTTTTTTGTTTTTTTTCAACCACTAGTAGATTCTATCCACTGTGTCGCGTTTTGCTTCACAATAATATGGAGATGTCAAAAGTGGGATTTGAACCCATG
>NW_019657017.1:0-376 GCF_002806865.2 Cucurbita pepo subsp. pepo
TATTTCATATTTAAACAAGTACGACCATGGCTGTGTTTTCCCAGAGAAGAGGTTGTTTTAAACATTTTTTTGAAGTTTACGTCATCAATTATGTTCATGTAAGACTTATATTTCCGCATTATAGATGAGCATGAGACTTAGTAGCGACTCTGAGTATGTGGAAATTTAGGGTCGTTACACACATGTTGTCTTCGTGTAGGTCAAAACCTACTCTCTGAGCTGTGTCATTCTCTCTGTGAGATCTCACATCGGTTGGAGAGGGGAACGAATTATAAAAGGGTAGAAATTTCTCCATAGTAAACCCGTTTTAAAACCTAAAGAAGATAATATCTATTGAAAATTTTTACCTTTTAATCAAAAGTACATACTTTATATC
>NW_019657018.1:0-376 GCF_002806865.2 Cucurbita pepo subsp. pepo
AGGTGTCCAAAAATACTGATTTCTATAAATTAGTTCCCTATTCACGTAAAAACAGTATTAGAACTGGAACCGGGACAAAAATCGGGCAAACAGAGAGCAATCGGGCCAAAACGGCCGGTCCACGCGCGCACACGTGCCGACAGTGCGCTGGGAGTGCGAGGTCATGTGCGCGGAAATGCGCCAGTCGCAGGCCGCACGTGCGCCAGCCTCTGCGTAGTCGCGGGTCGGCCGGTCCGGTTCGGCTCGGCTTTGTAGGTGACACGTGTCGTCGCCTCGCTGGATCTACGTTGCTCCAGCCGACGGTCGACGTGTGTCTGGTGCTTGTCGCCGCCCTCTACCGCTCGCTGGCCGACCTTTTTTTTTTTTTTCCTTTTTT
>NW_019657019.1:0-376 GCF_002806865.2 Cucurbita pepo subsp. pepo
TGCACTTTTTATCCCTTCAAAATTTGGTAGCTTTTTAAACTCAATAATTTTTTACTAAATTGGTATTTTTTTATTCAAATTTTAAAATCGAAAGTGTATTTTTTATATAACCTTTAAAAGCGTTTATAATAACTGCTTCATAATTTCATTCGACGTAGTATGCAAAATTTAGACACATAGTGTAACAGCTCAAGCCTACCACTAGTAGATATTTATGGAGAGATTTTCACACTTTTATAAAAAACGTCGTCTCCCTTAAGAGTCCAACGTCCTTGTTGGCACATTGCCCAATGTATGACTTTGATATCATTTGTAATAGCTCAGCTCATTCTTTTAGGCTTCACCTCACGATTTTAAAATGCGTTTACTAAAGAGA
>NW_019657020.1:0-376 GCF_002806865.2 Cucurbita pepo subsp. pepo
TCCATGAATTTGAGGGTTTTGATTATGATATTATAATAAATTGATATAAATTTGATACGGTGTATAAAATACTTATTTATTAATTTCTTCCACTTTGATAGGAATTATTTGCCCTCATTTATCGAAATCTCCCATGATTTTTTCGAACATAAAAAAAACTCAAATATGACAAGAATACAAAACCAAATTAACTTTCTTTCTTTTTTTATTGGTTATAAAATTTAAACATCTCATTAGCTTTTAATGTTACGTTACTTGTCTATATTATTTCGATGAAAATTGGTCCGATTTCAATGTAGGCGCAGTCTCGAAGAATATCATTATTTTTAGTTGCCAATCTATTTACTATGGAATTATCAATTGAATTTATAGCCAC
>NW_019657021.1:0-376 GCF_002806865.2 Cucurbita pepo subsp. pepo
GAATCTGGGATGCTTTCTGCTTCTTCACATTGGACCTCAAGAAACCCACATGATACTCTCAAACCCTTCTCAGTTGACTCCACTCCTTATTCATTATCACACCATTGTTGGAACTAACAAATATTATTGCTTTCATTTTGTTTACGATAATCAAAATCTATGTTTATCCAATCTCCTTACATCTTTATTAAACCTAAAAAAGAGTACCCAAAATCCTAAATTAAGTTTTGTGTACATCTCCCATCTTGGGGGATGCTTTCAAACTTTATAATATTATCAAATCAATTATATAATCATTTCGTAGTTTTAACTACCAAAGAAAGGAACTTTCATTACTTTATATTAATATGTACTTTGGATTTGGATTTGGATTTGG
>NW_019657022.1:0-376 GCF_002806865.2 Cucurbita pepo subsp. pepo
AGTTTGATGGCACAAAGCATAATCTAATACATATATAACGGCCTAAGCTCATCTCTAGCAGACATGGTGCTCTTTAAAAAGTATTGCTAGGGAGAAATTTCCACGCCCTTATAAAGAAGGCTTCGTTTTCGTTCTCCTCCCCAACCGAGGTAGGATCTCACAACATACCAATGAACACCAAATGATCATATAATTTTGTCTACAGTTTGTGCTTCATCCCATGTTTTCTGTTATTATAAATCACCAAGCATTCACAACACTTCTTTTGCCTATACAAGAAGAAACCTCTTTGTTGAGTGTTGATAAGTTACAAGAATTTGAGGACACAAACGTCTTACAATCGTATAAAAGATCCCCCAAATCGAAAAATAACAAA
>NW_019657023.1:0-376 GCF_002806865.2 Cucurbita pepo subsp. pepo
TTAATGGTGGTCGCACGTCAATTAGAGAAAGGAAGAGTACAGCAATGGGTCTCGAATGGGGTGGATTGTGATGTTTTCCCACCTTGGTTGGGGAAAAGAACAAAAACACTGTTTATAAAGGTGTGAAAACCTTCTCTAGCAAACACAAAAACACGGTTTATAAAGGTGTGGAAACCTTCGCAAACGCGTTTTAAAACCTTTAGTAAGAGCCCGAAAGCGAAAATCCAAGGAGGACCAACAAATAATAATAATTAGTTAAATTCATAAAAATAAACTTTAATTTTTATATACATTTTTTCATTAATATTATATAGATTCTTTTGTGAAAATGAAGAAAAAAAAAAAAAGTTGTAAATTCCTTCCTCCAAGGTGGTGA
>NW_019657024.1:0-376 GCF_002806865.2 Cucurbita pepo subsp. pepo
TATCTGTTTACACTTAAAATAATTAAGAAAGATTTGGAAATAAGAATAGATTAACTCCAATAATATCTACTTACAGGGAAAATAATTACCCACGAAGAGGGAAGATAGGATGAAAATAAAACAGGAAATATCAGGCAAGGAACTCCATTAAATTTAGTCTATTTAACCATGACCAATGTAAAAATAGATTAACTCCCAATAATATCTACTTACAGGGAAAATAATTACGGAGGAAGAGGGAAGATTGAGGGAAGATAGGATGAAAATAAAACAGGAAATATCAGGGCAAGGAACTCCATTAAATTTAGTCTAATAGGAAATATCAAAATTTAACCATGACCAATGTAAATTAGAGAAATAATTTTATAGAGTTCAA
>NW_019657025.1:0-376 GCF_002806865.2 Cucurbita pepo subsp. pepo
ATATATATATATATATATATATAATTTCGATTGGATTCACTCATTTGGATCATTTATTCGAGTTTTTATTTAAAAATGTATAAATAATATTTTTTTAAATATAAAAAACCAAGACGAAAAAATTATTCGAGTTCTTTTCAAATTATTTTTTTTATTATTCGAAATAACATAAAATTTAATTATTATTTATATGTTTAATTTTTAAAATTGACGTTGAAGAATGCTAATAAATGAAATAAATTTAAGAATTGTTAGCGAGTCCCACATTGCCTAATTTAAATAATGATAAAAGGTTTATAAGTAAATAATACATCTCTTATAAGATAATAAAAATGAAAATATTTATATTTTTAAATTTTTTTTAATTAAAATATTA
>NW_019657026.1:0-376 GCF_002806865.2 Cucurbita pepo subsp. pepo
TCCTAAAAATTCGTATCCGCCCAGAGAAGAGCACCGTCTGTTAAAAATTGCAGGCTCTAAGTGGTGTCGACTTAGGGGTGTTTCATGAAACGGTTCGGCCATAGCAAATAGATGCAATATAAAGGTTCTTTGCCCATTTCTCCTGCATAAACACCAGAAACCAAGACTTTCAGAAATTTAACAATGCTAAACAAAGATATAAAGTAATGTGCGTTCGCACGACTAACCTTGACATGTGTACTAGGAAAGGCAGATGTTCGGAGTGTTTCTTGAGTTTCATCAGCGGGCTTTCGCCTTGGCACACTCAGAACAAACGCAGCCTGGTCCAAAGTTGCTGCAGTTGACGTGATGCGGTAACCATTATCCCACCTGCGAT
>NW_019657027.1:0-376 GCF_002806865.2 Cucurbita pepo subsp. pepo
ATTTTGGGGTGAATATTTACAAATTTGATTAACAAAATAAAATTTCAAGTCAGACACGGCACCTATATACTCCCGACATTTTCTTACGACATGGTCACATTACTTACTTCTCACTTCTAAGAGTGAAATCTATCCATACAAACATGTTTAGCCACGGAATTCATATGATTGAGCAACCGAAAAGAGAGGTGCATCTTGTTAGTATAGGTAGTGATTTTCTAATTCTTTTAAGCTTTTTTTAGTCATCATATTCTTTACTCGGATGTCAAATTAACGGGCGAATTATAAAATAATCCGACATGACGGCGTTGGACAACGTTCATCATCTTTCTTGAGGAATGAAAATCATTCCCTCCAACGGAAACTAGTTGACTCA
>NW_019657028.1:0-376 GCF_002806865.2 Cucurbita pepo subsp. pepo
ACGCGTCCCCACCTCGCCAAGCTCGATCCTAGGGGTGGACTTCGAAAAGGTGTTTGCATCAGTGGCAAGGTTGGAATCCGTCTGCCTGTTCCTCGCGATCGCGGCACANCACATCACTCCTAGTAGGTCCCCCACATGAACGTGAAGTCAACTTTCCTCAACGGAGAGCTGAAGGAGATCGTCTACGTTCGACAATCACCTGGCTTCATCAACAACAACAACCCTAGCAAGGTACTGCGCCTGCACAAGGCGCTCTATGGGTTTTGACAAGCACCACGGGCCTGGAACGCGAAGCTCAACAGTACCCTGTTGTCACTCAAGTTCAAGTGTTGTGTCTCTGAGCATGGCATGTACACATGCGACCACAACGAATAGA
>NW_019657029.1:0-376 GCF_002806865.2 Cucurbita pepo subsp. pepo
TCTGACGCTCTACCACCCTGTTCTGCTAGGGGGAGTAGGGCATCGTTAGGTGTTGTTGCACGTCGAGCTCGTCGCAGTACTTGTCAAAGCTCGCCGAGGTGAATTTTTTGCCTTGGTCCGTGCGTAGCACTCCATCTTCTTCCCGCATCCAGCCTCTGCACGCGCTTGAACGCACTTAATCGACTCTGCCGCCNGCTCTTGTCATCGACCAGCAGGAGGAAAAGAGTCTTGTCACCTAAGGTCGCTGGCTTGATGGGCCCGTAGAGATCACCGTGTATGAGCTCCAATGGCTCACCAACGGAGTAGGATGCCTAATACGAAAAAGGGTGCGCTTCTGCTTGCTGATAAGACACCCATCGCACAGCCTATTCGTGCT
>NW_019657030.1:0-376 GCF_002806865.2 Cucurbita pepo subsp. pepo
AAGGGAGAATGCAACATTAATGAGACTGAACCTGACGAGAATGAAGAAGAATCAGATATTCCTTCGGCTGAACTTGAACCGATATTACCTGAGCTACTGAACCTCGTAAACTATTTGAAGGTCAAGCTCCGGAACAGGAAGGAAAGACGAAAGAAGAATCAATGAGAGTGAACTGTCAGTAAATCCTCAAGATGAATGAGAGTGAACTGTNCTCGTTCACTGTCAGGAAAGACTATCGAAGAATCAATGAGAGTGAACTGCCAGTAAATCCTCAACTCCTTATTCCGGAACCAGTAAAGGCCATGAATTAATTAATTCTATCCTCCCCCGTATTCTTGGGGATCAAAGTCTATCTTTACCCTTCTTTCCCTCGGGA
>NW_019657031.1:0-376 GCF_002806865.2 Cucurbita pepo subsp. pepo
CTCGACCGAGCAAGAGCACTTTGATAGACTCAGGAGTGACTTACAACTTCATCGCCGATCAAAAAAGACCGAAGATTGGGACTCACCATAGGAAAATACCCTGGAAAAATGAAATCTGTCAACTTCGAGGCCTTGCCTATTGTGGGAGTTTCCAAAAGAGTCCCTATCAAATTAGGGGCTTGGACAGGAGAGCTGGACCTTGTCGAAGTTTACATGGACGACTTTGACGTGGTACTTGAGATGGAGTTCCTTCTAGAACACAAAGTTACCCAATGCCACTGGCGAAGTGCTTGGTGATCACCGACCGCAATCCCACAGTAATACTTGCANAACTTGCACGAGAGGAACTTACATTTATGGCTATACCAATGATGAA
>NW_019657032.1:0-376 GCF_002806865.2 Cucurbita pepo subsp. pepo
TACTTGAAGCTTCGCGACAATTTCTTATTGCACCACGTGTCATGGTTACAGCCAAAAACTTCTTCCGCTTATGCGGCTCAGTCAGCTAGGCTCAGCTTCACGACTCATAATCCAGCTCATCGGCTCACAAAAGAGTATTTTTCCTAATTTTTGCCGTTTTGACTATCCTAAATCTTAAATTGACCTTCTTTAAAGAAATTAAAGTAAGGATATAGTTAANAATAGTTACTAACGAAGCGAGATGGACATTCTAATAGAAAACGACGAATGATAATACTAGGAGAAATTTCGAGGGGGGAAAAGCAAACATACTCGAATTTAGGGAGAACGCCGGTTAAGGGCAACCAAGTAAGTAGTCTTACTATCGGATAGGTAG
>NW_019657033.1:0-376 GCF_002806865.2 Cucurbita pepo subsp. pepo
ATCCTACCTTTCTCTAAGTTTCATACGAAGGGATATATCATAGTCAATATTTTATGTGATTACACATAATCAACTATTAAATCAATCATATAATTTTTTTCGTTAATTTGTACTTAGTTCTTTTTTTATTTTTTTTTNATTTTATTTTTTATAAAACAAATGTTGATGGTTTACAATTTTTTTATTTATAATTTTCAAGGATGAAATTAGAATTACAAGTAACGAAATCATATTGTTTATTTCCAGTCAGTGCGCTCACAAGAGAAAAGATCCGCCTCCTATCTCGAAAGGTTATTCCATGGTGGTGGAAGGCTTAGATATGCTCACAGAGGGATAAAGGTACGTCCGGACTATTTTAGAAATTCACTGACAAATC
>NW_019657035.1:0-376 GCF_002806865.2 Cucurbita pepo subsp. pepo
TTCTTCTCAACATTGAAGAAAGAATGAAAAAAGGTAACAAGAAGTAAAAAAATCAGAATCCCCAGATTGGTAAAATGGTGCCATCCTTCCCTAGGGAACGTTGCCCCTCGCTACTGCGTTTAGGCCATTGATTATAAGAACAAATGTAGTTTTAACTCGCTCTTAATTTAGATGAATTATTTTTAGTNAGGCCATTGATTATAAGAACAAATGTAGTTTTAACTCGCTCTTAATTTAGATGAATTATTTTTAGTTGTGATATAAGTGTTTTCTGCTTTTGCAGGCAAAGACTAATAGTTCTGCTGCACAAGGAAAATGTATTTCACGTCTATTGTTGTATCATTTTGGTGTAAATCTGCCAGTTATGATTGTTTCT
>NW_019657036.1:0-376 GCF_002806865.2 Cucurbita pepo subsp. pepo
TCCTCCAAATGAAAGACTTATTCTCCTCCAAATGAAACACATGGATTCTACTCTTCCCTCCGTAACCTACTAAACTACCTACTACTGAAACCGGGAATTCAATCAAGACTGAAACCCTCTATTGCTTTATTTATTCGCGCTTCTTCTCTTCTTTGTTTAACTGTAGGGAATCTTAGCANATAGCTCTTCTTCTCTTTCTGTTTATTCTCTGAACCTTTTTCTGATGATGTATAATTCTTGATCCGGGACCCTTTACTGTTTTCTTACTCAATCCTTCACCCCGTAAACTATCAGTCTGGCTACTGAACTACTTACTCTCCCTATGGTTCTACCCGCTATTTATTGTTGAACTCGTTAAAGCTAGAAGACTAAAGCA
>NW_019657037.1:0-376 GCF_002806865.2 Cucurbita pepo subsp. pepo
AGACGAAGACAAAGTGAAAGAAGGGAGACGAAAGAAGCCCATGTTTAGGATCATGATTCTTTCTTACAGTTCAATCAGGTTAAGGAGTGAAAGAAGCAAACTCACTGACAGAGCTTTCCCTTGTTTCCAGTTCAAGAAGAGACCGAGTGAAAGAAAACACCTATTCTATTTACCGAGTGTTTGAATAGTGAAACCCTACTAGTTAAATGACCTCAAAAATAGGGAGAGGAGTGNTTCGTCTTTCCTTTCAACACTTTCTTTTACCTTGTTCAATCTGGTTCATTCTTCGATAGTCTTTATTTACAGTTCCAGAATAAATAGGTGAAGTAGCTCAACAAAGGGGCAGGAAATGGAATGGGTATCCTTGTTGCTTTGT
>NW_019657038.1:0-376 GCF_002806865.2 Cucurbita pepo subsp. pepo
GGGAAGATGATAAGAATCATGGTGTTCCAAATGTTCCAACTCGACCTATTACACGATCCAAGACGAAGAAGATTCAACAAACATTCATTCTTCATCTACAAAATTGGATCGGCTCGGTTCAACCATCATTTATAGAATTAGAAGTTGATACGAGTGACGAAGGACAATTGAATATTTGCACGGTTGAAGTTGGAAAACATTAAAAATGTTAACAATAGGGTTTGAACCTACACAAGTGGAGCCTAATAGATTTCACGTTTATTTCTTTACAACATTTGTTGAAAGATNTAACAATAGGGTTTGAACCTACACAAGTGGAGCCTAATAGATTTCACGTTTATTTCTTTACAACATTTGTTGAAAGATTTTATTGTTT
>NW_019657039.1:0-376 GCF_002806865.2 Cucurbita pepo subsp. pepo
TACAAACTATGAGTTTTAGGACATAAAACCCAACAATAACATATATCATAACATTCATATTTCATGTCACGAGCATATCATCAGGCATATCATATCATCTCATAACATATATCATCTAATTCACCTATCATACCGTAAGCATATCATTTCGTAACCTTTNCCACGAGATACCTGTCATCATACAACATTCAAGTTATAACTAAATTGATAGTAAGAGCATTTACTTGGTTGACTAGCTGGCGTTCTCCCTAAAGTAATTACGTGAGCTCCTCATTGAATTTTTATTGATTTAATGATATGTAAAATACAATAAAAATAATTTTTAAATGGTCTGATTGGACGAAATAATTTTTATTTTCACAATTCATTAAGGGAA
>NW_019657040.1:0-376 GCF_002806865.2 Cucurbita pepo subsp. pepo
GTATACAGTAGCGACCTTAAATTAAGAAAATTTTGGGTCATCACAAGTCTTATCTTCTTAGGGCTATTTTGGTTCTTCGTCCCTTCATTTTAAACCCTAAGAGTTCCTTTTGTCGAGTTGTGAATGACTGGTGGCCCTCTGTGAGACGCTACCTCATGCATGACTCTATGAGACTTTATGGTATCTTACCTAAGGGGTGAGCTGAAACCTCCCAGGTCCATAAAGNCAGCTAATGGGTTGTACGATGTGGGTCTCTCTTTCCCAATGCAAACGACTAGGTTAAGTTGGCTTTGATCAGAAACTTCTGTTCTCCCATGAAACTGTTGACACCGTTTAAACATCTTACAGCCTAAGGACAACTCTTAAGGTGGTCGTG
>NW_019657041.1:0-376 GCF_002806865.2 Cucurbita pepo subsp. pepo
TTTCGAAGAAACGGAAAGCATGAAAATGTAAAAGAGTGATTAAAGTCGAACCCTAATCTGAGACGTGTGAAGTATGTGCTAAAAAAACTAACTCGCGGTCGAGGTCTTTTGAAACTTTCGTTGCAAATCATTAGGCTTGATGATTTAGAATAGAATGTCGAAGACACGGAGCGTAAGAACNGAAACCATAATATGTGAAGTTTGAAGTACGTGCTTACAAAACCGAGATGCGGTCGACGTTTTTACAAACTTTTGTGGGGAATGATCAGGGACAAGGATTTAGAATACAATTTCGAAGTAACGGAGTGCATCAAACAATAAAACAGTGATTAAAGTAGAACCCTAATCTGGGAAGTTTGAAGTACGTGCTAAAAAA
>NW_019657042.1:0-376 GCF_002806865.2 Cucurbita pepo subsp. pepo
CGATGTGGGACCGCCCCCAAATTCACCCCCTTTGGGACCCAGTCTCCTTACTGGCACACTACCGAAGGCGGGTAGATTGTGATGTTCCACGTTGGTTGGGGAGGAAAACAAACCACCATTTATAAGGGTGTGGAAACCTTCCCCTAGCAGACGCGTTTTAAAGCCTTGAGGGGAAGNTCAAAGAGGACAATATCTGTTACCGGTGGATCTAGGGCGTTACAGAGGGGAACTAAGCATTATTTATAAGGGTGTGGAAACCTCTTTCTAACCGATACGTTTAAAAAAATTGTGCTAAAATGGACAATATTGGTTAGCGGTGGACTTAGGCTGTTACGTTGTGAGAGTTGGGTTAGGTTTCCATCAGTTTGGTTCGAAA
>NW_019657043.1:0-376 GCF_002806865.2 Cucurbita pepo subsp. pepo
GGTGAGTGACTAAACTTGGGAGGGATTTTGTATATGTGAAGTGAGTGTTTGTGAGAAGTTTTTCTCAAGGTTTTTTCACCAATAAGAAGAAGACCTTCTGATAAGATAAGGAATCACTACAAGGGGAGTAAGATTCTGATTACCTTGTTGATAGAATATCTCAAGCCAAGAACAATTTGTTTGAGATTCGAATCACTCCAGAAGCAAGATCGATCATGTCTAGCTTCAATGATTCTTGTTGATCAAATATCTCAAGACAAGAACACTTGATTGCGATTCGAATCACTCCACAAGCAAAATTGATCATGTCGAGCTTGAATGATTCTACATGCNATACAAATGCTCCTTTTACTATATTTTCCAAGTCTGCTTACAA
>NW_019657044.1:0-375 GCF_002806865.2 Cucurbita pepo subsp. pepo
TATATATATATATATAGTTTAGGCACACCCACAAAGTGAGATGATTGAATCTCAATAGATTCTCAATAGGTTTTGATTCCATGTTGAATACACATTTGTCCTCATTCTTAGGTGCACTCAAAACAACTTGTATTTGGGACCCTCTGCCCTAGTGCCCATTGATTGATATATATAGTATAGTATGTTGCTATATTTGATTGTCAAGGTGTAGTTGTCGTAGAGAAATAATTTTTATCGAATGTTTTGAAATAGAAAAGAAAAATAAGGAAGGTCATATTTGATCTAAATAGCGTTATCTATGGTATGGTTGAGGTATGACTTTGTGTCTCACGTGATGAATGTGTTGTATTGGTCTTATTATATAGATTTTATGAA
>NW_019657045.1:0-375 GCF_002806865.2 Cucurbita pepo subsp. pepo
TTTAGTGGAAGCACAAGAGACCCAGTAGAGGCACAATTATGACTATCACCAATAGAGAAGATTTTTTTTATTAATGAACTACCCAGACCATGAGAAGGTATTCTTTTCGTCATTCAACCTGAAAGAGGTAGCAAAATTGTGGTGATTGGATATTGAGAAATTCTCGGGCTAAATGGAAGTGTAAAACCATGGTCTCGATTGAAAAAGCTATTCCTAAAATAATATTTCCCGAAGGTAGTCCGACTTTGAAGACAACAGGAGTTCACCCATCTGATATACAGTGGGCATTTTTGTGAATGATTCGCGCCGTCATTAGTGAATACAAAACTAAAACTTGCAAAAAGGTTCATCCTTGGACTGAATTTAGAAATTCAT
>NW_019657046.1:0-375 GCF_002806865.2 Cucurbita pepo subsp. pepo
CTTTTAGTTTGGATGAAAGATATTTATTGAACTCTTAGGAATTACAAGATATTATCCTCTTTTTTGGAAATGTTATTATACATTTTTGGCTTGTAGATTAACTATTCTCAATATTTAGTTGTTAAAACTTCTCATGATATTGAAAATTCTTACGGTTTACAGAAAAAAATATATCCTACATTAAGGAGACCCTGATCTATGCATATAGAGGTACATATGCTACCTTCTCTATTAAACAAAGAAAATGCAATATAAAATTCAATATTGTTGGTTATTTATAAGATATAGAAGGTGATAGAAGACTTACAATACAAAGGCATGACATGATAGCGGTCTCAGACCATGACATGATAGCGGTCTCAGACAATCGAGCAT
>NW_019657047.1:0-375 GCF_002806865.2 Cucurbita pepo subsp. pepo
ATCACTCTCACTCTGATATGTTCTCAATTCATTCATGTACACCTCTTTACTCAGATGTCACATACCCACAAGATTTCTCCTGTTTGCCCCTAAATCACATCTTACTGTGAGAGGTATTGCTCTTATCCCGATTGTAATGACTCTAATTTTCTATTAAAACCAAGGTCGCAACTACATGCATAATATAACTAGAATGCGTGGAGAAATTCATTTAAAAGAAACGACGCTATGGACTTAAACGTTTGTAATAAAAATTTTAAAACAACATAACACGAAATAAATAACATAAAAATTTTAAATAAAATAAGAAAATGATCCATAATCTAACCTAAGACCTACATATAACATGTATGCATCTACCCAAACTTCAATTCT
>NW_019657048.1:0-375 GCF_002806865.2 Cucurbita pepo subsp. pepo
AAAAAAAAAAAAATTTCCCCACCTCTCTCCACTAACGTCTCTCATCACTTTTCACAATTATCTCTCCTCGACCCATCTTACGCCAACTGTACAAAAAAAAAGAAAGAAATAGAAAAACAAGCATTGGCAGATTTGAGAAGTTAAATGGCTTTCAACGGATTGGAGATTTAGAGTTTGTCAGTTATTACGGTAAAATCCTATCTCAGATTTCCTTTTCCTTTACGGTTATGGTTATAAGAAATTAATTTAGTTATGGTTATAAGAAATTAATTTAGGATCAAATCTTCTTTCCTATCTTACCGCAATAATCAGATCCCATATAGAATTATTAGATTTTTTTATAGCATTTTAGTTATACGAAATAAGGTTATAAGG
>NW_019657049.1:0-375 GCF_002806865.2 Cucurbita pepo subsp. pepo
AGACAAGTCCTTTTATAGCAAGCACTGTAAGATTTTCAAGACGCTTCCATTTAACTCCCATCCTTGAATAAAACCCGACAAGCAAGGAAAAAACTGACATATTAAGGAACTAATGCAATAGCTGATAGCTCTATCAAACACAATAGAGAAAAGTCCCACATCAGCAAATGTAGGGAATGATTATGAGTTTATAATCAAAGAATACTATCTCTATTGATAGGCATTTTGGGAACAATAAAGCAACAAGAGTTTATACTCAAAGTGGACAGCATCATACATGGTGAGATTCTTGATTCTTGACATAGTATCAGAGTCATACCCTAAATTTATATTCATCAAATGCAATTTTTTAATATTTTAAGGTTTTTTTTTTTT
>NW_019657050.1:0-375 GCF_002806865.2 Cucurbita pepo subsp. pepo
AAATTTTTTGAAACGGAAGTTTGCATTTAAATTGATGTTGTTTATTATTATTATAATATTTGAGGGAATTACGGTTTTGCCAACTGTTTATTTATTTAAGCTATTATAGAATCCCGCCGAGGTTATTTCTGTTTCCCGTCGGTTACAGCTTACAGCGAGGGAAACCCGGGAAGGAAGGTATCAAAACCAAAGTCATTTGTGTTTTCACTGTTGTTTCTGAAGTGAAGAGATTCGATGAAAACGATGCGATCCATGGCTGTATATACTGGAGAAGTTTCAGTTGTTGTGATCGACTAGTGAAGAAGACAGCGTATCAGAAGGAGGAAAATCAACTTAGCGTGGAAAGAACTCTTACGGAGTTGCTGGAATCCGATC
>NW_019657051.1:0-375 GCF_002806865.2 Cucurbita pepo subsp. pepo
TCCCGAAAGTAATATTAACCCACTATTATTTTCTGAAAGCCATTTTTTTTCTATTGTTACACATTTATTATTAATATATCCTTTTTCATATGCACGAGAAATTAAAGAAATTAAATTTTTATAGCCTTCTTGATTTGCAGCTAACACAGTTAATTCTACTAAATCATGTTTTATAAACTCTGAAATAAATTTGACTGTTGCACCAATAATAGGTTTTAATCCTAAATTATGCGCAGAATTATAAAATTTTATTACACCATACAAATTAGTAAAATCTGTAATTGCTAAAGCCATCATTCCTAAAGAAACAGCTTTTTTTACTAAATTTTCAGGTTTAGATAATCCATCAGATATCGAATAATCACTATGCACGTG
>NW_019657052.1:0-375 GCF_002806865.2 Cucurbita pepo subsp. pepo
CCTCAAGAATCTCATGTACTTCATCTTCTGACGAACCAATCCTCCAGAAATGCAAATTTCTTCACATCGAACAACAACCACCTTCTGTCCATTGAGAAGCTCCTTGGCGATGATAGAAGACAGCCTCCCAAGCATGTGGTGCCTGGCGTCAACGACGACGCGCTTGGCGCAGATTCCAGAACCCGACACCATTTTTGATCCTGCGGCTACTCTCTCAGTCTCTGCGAGCAGCTAGGGTTTTGGAAGAGAACGGGATTGTGAGAGAGATATCAATTTGTATATGAGGCTTTCAAGTTGGGCCTTCGTTGGGGTTTCTCAAGGCCCATTAATTCGTCTTCCACCTAAAATGTTTGGGCTTAGCCCTAAATTAAAAAA
>NW_019657053.1:0-375 GCF_002806865.2 Cucurbita pepo subsp. pepo
ACAAGACATGTGTAATTGTCACACGTAGTAATTTAGTTCATTAATTGTATTATAATCATAGTAGGATGATAATAGCATTATGACAATTTCAATGCAATTGTGGTAATAAACTTCTTTCCTGCAACTTTGCTGAGCCAAGTTACCCTTTTATAAACTACAGATGGTGGGACATGTGGGCACCAGGACACAGCCACTTAGATATGTTGGTCAGTATCCTCTCCAGGCTGGCCCGACCTTTGGGCCCCCAAATTCTTCAGCAGTAAGTGGAAACAGGATCATATTTAATCGTTCCATTTAATTTCTTCCCAATAAAGTTGCAATTTGAGTTAGCAGATTAGGGATTCCTCATCCCTATGCTGGCTGTGTTTTTTTTTT
>NW_019657054.1:0-375 GCF_002806865.2 Cucurbita pepo subsp. pepo
CATTCCAAGAACCCTAACGGATGGGTTACAAACTCACATTACCAAGCTCGACAACAGACAATGTCGCCGGAAAACTTATGAAGACAACATTAAATTACGAATATATCAATATAGGATTTTTTTAATTTATCGATTTTAAAAATGTTAAATTATGTGAAATGACCGACAAAAAAGAATATTTTAGAGAGCTCTTCCTTTTTATTTAAGATTTTGATATTTAAGAAAAGAGAAATGAATAAAAATACGAGACATTTTATGAATTTAGGAATGAAATAAGGGTATTTAAAAAGCTAAAAAGAACAAGGAGATGAAATATTGATGGGCTACAGGTTGAAGAAGAGGAGGGAGTGAAAACGAAAAGGGAGATGATTTATG
>NW_019657055.1:0-375 GCF_002806865.2 Cucurbita pepo subsp. pepo
TCATACCATTTTCTTAAAAAACTCAACAAAATAAATATAACTCGATTAATATAATCTAACCCATATGAACTCTAAAGCTAGCTTTAAAATAATGTTATATGAACCAATAAATTTTGGATTCTAACCATCCATTGTTTCTTCAACATACTAAACATGTCCAAACAAAATTTGAGGATTCGATGTTAAAGTGAATCCTCTTTTTTCCTCAATAGAATCAAGTGAAGTGTGACAAGTCTTGCTATATAGCCCAAGTTGCACCTAACACATCCATATGCCTTTGTTCTTCTAGCTTGCCTGTATATTTCAACACATAATTTGGTTAGTTTATGTCGAATTTAGGGCAAAAAAAAAAAAAAAAAAAAAAAAAAAAAAAAA
>NW_019657056.1:0-375 GCF_002806865.2 Cucurbita pepo subsp. pepo
CCTCAACAATGTTGAGGGAATCCTTATGTAAAGTGAACTGTCGAGGGAATCAAAGTTCCATTTTTGATCTAATTATACAAAGTATGAATGTTGTTCACGATTTTGTTTTTGGAAATAGGTGAATTATTTTTTAGTCTCATCGATTTCTCATGTCTCATGTTTATAATTTTGAGTCTCACGATCTTGTTGGAGTTATATTTCAGACTTATTGGCTATTATCTAGTCGGAGTTATATTTCAGTTACTTATTGGCTATTATCTAGTCGGAGTTATATTTCAGTTACTTATTGGCTACTAGCTGGTCGGAGTTGTACTTCAGTTGACTATTAGCTAGTCGGAGTTGTACTTCAGTTGACTATTAGCTAGTCGGAGTTGT
>NW_019657058.1:0-375 GCF_002806865.2 Cucurbita pepo subsp. pepo
AAACCAAATGCCTTTTCTTAAACACCTAATATTTTTAGCTTGTACTAAAATATATTTTTCTATGAGTAGTTGGAGGGCTATAAAACGAAAAGTTGAATTGTTATAATATACTAGGGTTATCAAATAAACCAACAAACCAACAAAAAAAAAAAACAAACTAATCAATTTTGGTTGGATTGATTCGGTTTAGTTCATCAGTTTGTTTGATTTAATTTTTCTATTTTGCCTCGTATGACAAGAAAATAAAGTTGTATTGAATGCACCTTAGTTTCATTTATGACAAACTCATATGAAACATAATTGCATTAATAGTACTCAGAGTTGGAGTCTATAAGCATTTCATGAACTTCAGTGCAATTCGTGCTTCATTAAAGA
>NW_019657059.1:0-375 GCF_002806865.2 Cucurbita pepo subsp. pepo
AACGCAGGAGGAGAGAGAGGAGGCCTTGCCGCCACGCGTCGATCGGCGTATAGAGGAGCGCGGTAGGACGGACGAGTGACACGTGGCGACCGCGGGTTGGGGAGGCGTGCCCCACTAGCTAGTCGACACGCGTCAGGGCGCGGATTCGGGTCAACCCGAGNTCTCCGCACGCGACTCGGGAACACCAAACCGAACCGGCTGCTGGCCCGCGACTGCGCGGGAAGCCGCGCGTAAAACACCCTCCAGGGCACATGCAGGCGCGTGTAGGCGCATGGTTGATCTTTTTCCCTCCGTTTGACCTCCGTTTGCTTGTTTTTCGCACCGATTTCAACTTTGATCCTATTTTTATGTGAATTAGGACCTATCAAGAAAATT
>NW_019657060.1:0-375 GCF_002806865.2 Cucurbita pepo subsp. pepo
CCATCCATCCATAGCAGTCATATCCATTTGACTAAGCTATTTAGTAATTCCTTTTGGTTATCGCCTTGTTTTAGGCAGATCCGCATATAGGTGTTTTTTTATGGATTGTCATTTCAAGTCTTGCTCCCATGGGACTTCCAGGATATGGATCCAATAAGAAAGATTCCTTCCTTTTTAGGTGGTCTACGAGCTGCTGCTCAATCAATTCGTTATGAAATACCATTCCATTACACTCTATGTGTATTATCAATATCTGTACGTGTGATTCGTTGAGACAGAAACTTCTCCCACTTTGTTGTTGTTGAGAAAAGGGGCANAGCTCCCCACGATTCCAATCCAGAGTATGCGCCTATCCACCCATTAAATAAATAACTA
>NW_019657061.1:0-375 GCF_002806865.2 Cucurbita pepo subsp. pepo
TTGACCTATAGAATTAGCAGATGTGGAGTATGATGGTACACTTAATACTTACTTTAATCAGTATCTTATTGCTTGCACAAATATTTTTTTGTTCATGAAATGAAGCACTGCATTTGCATCATGTTAGTTGTTAGTCATTACTGGAATTAATTCTCAGGTCTCCCTTGTCCAACCCNACTTGATACAGTTCCATATTATCAAAAGTTAGTTTGGAATGGTATGGAACTTTAGTGGAATATGGATAATTTATAATGGCCCGATATATCTTCTTGTTTATTTTGATACAAAAAATTCTATTGAGATTGATTTTAAGGTTCTGATTGTTATGATTTTCAACAATTGGACAGGATAGAAGCAGATGGTTCAAGGGACTGG
>NW_019657062.1:0-375 GCF_002806865.2 Cucurbita pepo subsp. pepo
AATGTTCTTCATTTTCTAGAGGATAATCTTTAAACAATCGAGGGAAAAAGTAAATTTTTTTTTAGTTTTCAATTTTTTTGAGGTTCAACTTCATCACCAATTCAACCGTTAAAAGAATAACATCACTTGGTAGCAAGAACTTCTATATCAACGTCATCGGCTGCAACAACCTCACATTGCATAATATCAATATAATGGCACCAGAAAACAATCCCAACACTGATGGAATACACATCGGTCGATCAAATAAGATCACAATCACAAAGTCCAAAATTGTAATTGGAGATGATTGCNGAGGACATGGAATAAGCATCGGAAGTCTTGGAAGATACACTTGAAGGTGTCATCGTAAAGAACTGCACGTTAATTAACACC
>NW_019657063.1:0-375 GCF_002806865.2 Cucurbita pepo subsp. pepo
ATTATGAAATCAATTAGACTATGATTTAAATACCTTTTTTCCGATTCTTTTGTTTATTTTTTATTCTCGCGAGGGGCAAAGCAACTCGATGAGAAGAGGAGAGGGGAGAAAAAGCTCAACGAGAAGAGGCACGAAGCGGTGAGCCCGAGTTTATGAGGCGAACGCGCGAAGCGGCAGAAGACTGGAAAGGAGAGANATTCAATCTTGAATTGAACCTATTGTATTGTGATTCTTCTTGTCAGGTTTAAGGTAAGGAAGGAAAGACAAAGAGAAAGAAGACTCCTTATTTATTAATTAGCCTGATCCTGAACCTGTTTGTTTGTTGGTAAAGTTGCTTCGTTCGCTCAATCCCTTGTCCCTGTCCTTTCCATTCCG
>NW_019657064.1:0-375 GCF_002806865.2 Cucurbita pepo subsp. pepo
TCGTTTTTGGTACAGATTTCGTTGGTAAGGGCCTCGCACTCTCGGATCTGGAGAAGCTCGAAAGTCCGGCGTTCCGTCTTCCTTGCCGACGGTGTTCAACATACGGGATTCGTCTAAAACCTACTCCGGATGTGTGTAAAGGGTTCTGGGATTACTTTTGTGGTGTGAAATGGGGGTTTTCGACGTCGATTCGTACGGTTCGGCTTCGCCGGAGTTCCGTCGGTTTTCTGTTCTCTCTCCTTTTTTCTTACCATTTTCGTTTCTTTGCAGGTTCTTTTAGGGTGGCNTCCCAGCCCTCGGCCGCCCTTTGTGGGTCGTGTGCGAGCAAAAACGACAGCGTTCGCCGAAGTTTTCGGCTCTACCGACGACCATCAT
>NW_019657065.1:0-375 GCF_002806865.2 Cucurbita pepo subsp. pepo
TTATTTACTGGGAAAGAAGAGACAGGCAAGGCAGGCAATATTGGTTCAGTGAACGGGAAGGAGCAAAAAGAATGGATCTAGTTCCCTCTTACCTTTTAATTACCAAGTTAAATCAGGGTAAGGTTCAGGAATGAGCAGTCTTGACTTCCTGCTCAGTCGAATGAATCTTATAGGAGAGAGAGGAAGGACATTAGCTTACTTAGCCGCTTTACCGAGTAAAAGAAGGTTACGGGCAAGGGGAGAGAAGACATAGATAGTTCAACCCCAGTTGGAGAGGTGAAGGGGAGTTCCAGAAGAGAAGGGTCCCGTTCAGGTTCGTCAAANTCGCTTTACACAGTAAAAGAGTTAAAGAAGAAGAAGAGAGACAAGTTGAAG
>NW_019657066.1:0-375 GCF_002806865.2 Cucurbita pepo subsp. pepo
GCCATTTTCGTTGAGTTTGGTTTCGAAAACCCACTTTACTCGAATCTTCTTCATTCCTATAGGCAAATTTGTCAACTACCAAGTCTCATTTCGTTCGATGGCTTCTATCTCGAAGTCTATTGCAGCTCTCCATTTCGAACTTTTAATAGCTTCTTCAAAGGTAGTCGGATCTGTAGTTGAGGTTAATAGAACTATATTGTTGTGCTCAGCTTCTTCATAAAATTTTCCCCCGCTCACATAATCTTCCATCCATAATGGTGCTCTTCTATTCCTCACTTCGGCAGTGCTTTCTTTAGATGTTGAGGAATTTGATTCAGATGACTCANGGCAGTGCTTTCTTTAGATGTTGAGGAATTTGATTCAGATGACTCACTG
>NW_019657067.1:0-375 GCF_002806865.2 Cucurbita pepo subsp. pepo
GAAAATAGAATAGATTTTAAATTTAAGATAATTGAGGCGTTTGATACAAATTAAATATGAAAAAGAATTCACATCAACAAACATAAAATCCGACCTTTTCAAATTCACATTATTTATAAATTAGACTTTGATTTATTCAAAAAAAAACATCGTTCATTCATCTTTTATGTTTCCATCATGCCTGTCAACNCCCTTCTATATATATAAAAAAGAAAAGATCGATAGTTATGTTGGTTCTCTATAATATTCAGAGAGCTATTTACGTAACAATATAGACATCCTGGTTCTAGCATTGCCAACTAGTTTACCACAACAAAATCCATACAAACCCTATTCAATACGTTAAAAGCAGAACTATTAACATTCTCAGCATCA
>NW_019657068.1:0-375 GCF_002806865.2 Cucurbita pepo subsp. pepo
TTTTTTTTTTTTTTTTTTTTTTTTTTTTTTTTTGAAGTTGTTCTTGGACTTCAGAATGGTTGCACTCCAAAATTATGATTCCAAAAGAGGGGCCAAGCAATGGAATTTAAGAATATTATTGAAAAAAATAGTATTTTTGTAGTCAAAAGAAGAACCCAATAACCCGGACGCCGGGCCCGCCGGGAATCTGAACCGTGGCGTTGATGATTTGATTGGCAAGACGGAGGAGAAATCACGAGACACCTCCATCAATCTGCAACAAAACAGAATAAAACAAGAATCTGGAACCAACAATCTTCAACCACAAGGCCATTACAATTCCCCTTTATATATAACCCATTTTCTCAAATTCTCTCTTCTGATTCTGAATCCCTT
>NW_019657069.1:0-375 GCF_002806865.2 Cucurbita pepo subsp. pepo
ACAACTCAAACAATTAGATCAGGTCTAAAAAGTTTCCAACTTGAACCAACCAAACCCACAAACACTCTTAACTTTTGAAATAATTTTAGAGGTTGAAGAGAGTTTTTTTTTTTTTTTTTTTTTTTTTTTTTTTTTTTTTTTTTTTTTTTTTTTTTTTNTTATCCTCATTGGTATTAGACTTTATCCGTAAAACTAAAAGTAAAATCACGAGAAGTGATATCAATAAAGGATAATGTCAATATAAAGATACACGAAGAGTCGTTTTCCTTAACGGGTTCAAATTTGTCAGCAAGTCGTAAAAAGTAAAAAAAAATTTATAACCACAATACTCGGGATTAAAGATTCAATAAATATTTACTCGTTTTAGCTCCAAAT
>NW_019657070.1:0-374 GCF_002806865.2 Cucurbita pepo subsp. pepo
CGTCAGCGGAGAAGGAGAAATTTGCGCCGAGGTTCGATGGATTGAGGTTCATTGAGACTTTGGTAACTGCTCATAGATAATCCAATCCCTAAGGAGCCTGTTCTCGTTCTTTCTTATGATCTTCTTTTTGTCATATTAATTTTTCGGATCGTGTCCTGTTTTACATGATTGTTAGGAACAGAAATTTTGTTCTTACATTGTGGAGTGATTTTACTGACTAAAAATCAAGAGATTTTGTGCGAGTTCCTCTTGTTTGTGACGGAGTCTCATTGTTGTAGAATTGCAATCCATTGTTGAACCGTCTGTCTGTGTGCGAATATTAAGAACAATTCTCAGAAGTATATGCATCCGTATAAGTTAGTTATTGAAATTAG
>NW_019657071.1:0-374 GCF_002806865.2 Cucurbita pepo subsp. pepo
TAGGAATCGTTTGTATTTTAATATGAACATTAAGCTCAATATGAATTAAGAAAATATGAAAAAAAGAAAAACACACACAGTAAGTTAAGATTCTTGAACCGATCAATTTCCTCAAAAGTTAAATAAGGTTAAAATAACCAAATAAACGAACTGGGTCTAGGTGTAGGTCTAGGTTTGAGTTTTAGATTTATTAAATACTTTGTTGTTGTAGGTTTCCTAAGAATGAATTTAAAAACATAAAATAAAATTTAAATTACATATGAAATCGTGTCCCTAAGATAAATCTTATTTCTTATCTCTTTATTATGTTTTTAGCATATTCACTTTTTCATATTATAAAAATATTTTAGGTATCTTTTCTTCATAAAATCCTT
>NW_019657072.1:0-374 GCF_002806865.2 Cucurbita pepo subsp. pepo
TTGCGAGAGATTTAGAGATTTTGAATTTTTGATTGTGCGTTAGGGATCTCTCCCTCCCTCTCTCTCTCTCCCCCTCTAAAATTTTAATCATCCAAAAATATATATAAAATCGATTTAAAAAAAAAAATGAAAATTTTATAAATATTAGGACTGATTGAGGGGAGAGCGTTGAGAATCGAAGAGGAGGAAGGGCGGGGCAGAGGTCTTGAGGGGAAGTAAAATTTTTCGCTCTGTTTCAAAGAAAGACCGTATTTTTATTTTGTCTAAATGCCCTAATTTTTTCTTGTCAAATTAGGTCAATTTATTCTCGGTTTGACGAAAATGCCCCTCAGTTCAACTCAAATTTTCAAAAGTCACCCTGGATCTTCCCTTCC
>NW_019657073.1:0-374 GCF_002806865.2 Cucurbita pepo subsp. pepo
TTTATTTCTAAAAACCCATTTGGTTCCAATAATGGAAATATGAGAGGGCGGACTAATTTCCAAACTTTGTTCCTTTCAAATTGATTTAGTTCTTAGCTAAAATCTAAAACTCATCATTTTCGGCATCCTTAAGATTTTTTGGTTCAATTTGAGAAAAAAACAAGATTATAAAATAAATTAATAAAGAAACGAGTTTTCATACCTTTTTCGGGATTACCAATAATTAAGTCTTTGGGATGAGATGAGGCATACCTCCCTACTTTTGGCACTGGTGAAAACCTTCTTCCTTCTTCCTTTGAGCTCGCTTCCTTTACTTGAAAGAGTTTCTTTTCGTTTGTCACTGACAAGTAAATCTCCAAAATTTCTTTCTAAAT
>NW_019657074.1:0-374 GCF_002806865.2 Cucurbita pepo subsp. pepo
ATAGTAGTTGTTTGGATGCACAGCAACATATTTTGGACACTCATCAAAACGACTAGCGTTTAATTCAATCAATCCAGCATTCATACGATAGATACACAGACCATCATCCATTTCTGGCATTAATAAATTACGACTACGACCTACTTTTATCCATTCAGCATATGCTGTAGGGTTCGCTTCATACTGTGATGGTAATATATGTTTTTTAAGGCTTTGACCATCATTAGCAGACCCTACAATGACTTCAGCAGCCTGACCAACTTCTCGTGCATTTGGGTTTTTACTTGTACTAGCAACAGCAATAGCCCCACCCAAAACTATAGCTCCGACTTCCCACCAATCTGTCTTAGCATAAGTAGACGTTGCGCTAACGA
>NW_019657075.1:0-374 GCF_002806865.2 Cucurbita pepo subsp. pepo
TCATTTTATCTCTAATTCTTGGTTTTGCTAATCAACGTGTTTCAATAACTTTCAAACATCTCCACATCTTCAGACATCACATAATAAGGTCTACCACATAATTTAATAGCATTTGGAGGTCTTTTACGTCATGAACCATAGTTAGATATCCTTAGGGATAATATAGTTTTGCACCTTCATTGTTTACCTACTTATCCTTCCTTATCCAATGTAACACACCAAAAAAATGAAGAAAAGCCATCCATGTAAGACCCAATGAATGCAAGAAAAGAAATTAAGAGGATTGATTAATAATGACCAAGAAGGGATGAAGAATGTTAGGAAAATTATGGATTTTTTTTAGAAAAATAGTAATAATATATTCTGAAAGTGAC
>NW_019657076.1:0-374 GCF_002806865.2 Cucurbita pepo subsp. pepo
GAGAGGAGCGAAATCAAGGTAAGAAGTTATGTTCGAGTTGAGAAAAGCATTTAAAATTTCATGAAGAGAAAGAAGCTAAAAATATATTACGGGTCTAGGTAGTAATCAAGGTCGAGTGTTAGAAGTTAGAAGCTACAAGTTATAGTTAGCATTTAACAGACATAATCACTATACAAACATACATTTATGTGAAATCACTTTTCAATCATCATTCACTCTCGCTTGCTGTCACTCGATTCACTCCCTTCGTCTCTTAACAGTGCGAATGAATTCAGTCATCACCGATGCCTCGTTCAAGCTCGTCTGTATCAAACAAAGGAACACAGACAGATATGTTTCTCAAAACAAAGTAGTTCATAATTTCAAATGCAAAC
>NW_019657077.1:0-374 GCF_002806865.2 Cucurbita pepo subsp. pepo
ATATGAGAAGACCTCGAGCCATAATCTCAGAAGTTGGGGTTCTACATGAGTCTCAATCCGACACCAGATGAACGTTTGTCAAAATCATATCTACTTCTGTTAGATTTAAAATGGCTCGGTACTATAGGGGGAGCCATGGTGTCAGCTTTACATCATCCCTAGGCCTTTGGCCTATGTGAGCTATCTCATGGCACATACGTGCGTCATAGCATACAAACTACTGTAAGACAAGCGTGTTGGGCGTCTTATTTAGAAATTGGTTTCTAAAAAAGTTATTCCAAAAACAAAATAAAATACACTAAATTCCTTTTATTATTAGTTTGGATATTAATAAATTTATTTCATGTCTATTAGAATGCTTCTAACATACATTT
>NW_019657078.1:0-374 GCF_002806865.2 Cucurbita pepo subsp. pepo
TGAAATAACTATTTTCCATGACTTGATTATACATTTTTTGGTTGCTGAAACTGGCAGACAACTCATATCATTAGTTGAGTAGTAATTGCATTCCATTAGACGTTTTTTAGAGTATACTATGTACTGCCCATTATTCACGTCCCTAGCATGTAACAATAAAGTGATGAACTGAAAAGGAATAAGAGTTTAAGCATTTTATGGAATACTATTGCCTGACTGCTGGTCCTGCCACGCCTGCATTTTTGCACTTTTGTCTCCTGATGAATATTTGAAGTAAGATTCAGGCAACATGGACAACTATTTAACTCATACTTTCGTTGAAAGAAAGTAGTGGTTTGGATTTTTTGTAGCCATAATGCCCATAATTTTGTGGC
>NW_019657079.1:0-374 GCF_002806865.2 Cucurbita pepo subsp. pepo
ACGTCGATGAGATAATATACGAGCCTCCAAGAGCAGGGGCGACACTGTGGGAAATTGGAGTCCCGGATCGCTCAGCAGCAGAGTTCTATGTTCCAGATCCAAATCCCAACTACGTCAATAAGCTCTATCTTAACCATCCCGATAAGTAAATCAATCTTCTTGCCATAATTATTCATTAATCCCTTCGATTGATTCTCAAAGTTGATAGTTGATTTATCAGGTTTCGCCAGTATGGTCTGTGGGAAAGGTACAGCGAATTGTATCCCGATGCAGACTTGGTGTATACCGTCGGCGTCAGTGATTATACCAAGGACTGGTTCTTCGCTCAGGTTACCAGGTGTGCTTCTTCTTTCTCATCAAACTCGTCTGGTCCC
>NW_019657080.1:0-374 GCF_002806865.2 Cucurbita pepo subsp. pepo
ATACATATATGGATATATATACATACTTACATACATACATACATATATAGATATATATATATATACATACATACGTACATACATATACACACATACATACATACGTACATACATGTACACACATACATACATACGTACATACATACACATACATACATACATACATACACATACACACATACATACATACATACATACATACATATACATACACACATATATATATATATATAGAAGAAAAAAAATCCTCCTTCGAAAATGGGGATTAGGGGAAGAAGGTTTTATGTGTAAAATCGTCTACATTAGTCAATTCCTTCACTTTCTTGTCGATACAGATAGATTTGAACCTATTGTGTCGAAACTTGGAAAAAGAA
>NW_019657081.1:0-374 GCF_002806865.2 Cucurbita pepo subsp. pepo
TCAAAATCCAAAAATCGAACAAGAAATTTGTAAGAACAGAAGTTGCGGATTCGACATAAGAGATTAGAAACGAAGCAAGCGGAAGAAGATACATACTGGATTGAAACTACTTCAGCTTCACCACTTCTGCGCTACCGCGGTTCTCTGAATCGCTAGCACAAAAGATAGAGCGCGAGAAAATTGGGTAGCGAATAAATAAAATAGTTTTTTAAAACAAAGAAAAACAATTATTTATTCCTTTGATAAATTAATTATAATATACTTAATAAAATTATTTACTATCATAAATATTAGGATTATATCTCAACTAGTAAATATTAATATATTATAAGTTACAAATCTCTACCAAAGTGAAATATTCATATTTCACAAAT
>NW_019657082.1:0-374 GCF_002806865.2 Cucurbita pepo subsp. pepo
AACTTTTTGCAAATGACAATAATACCCCTACGTTATTTTCTTCAATCGCGAACCCCGTACTTTCCGGAAAGGGAGATGGAAAATTAAATAAATAAAATAAAATTCTCAGCATGTGAAATTACAGTTCTACCCTGGACATCACTGCAATTTCCTGCTACACCTAGGGAACAGAATGTTGACTATACGGAAAAGGGCTAAAAATAACGCTCTTCATAATTTCCAGCAGCCAATAATTGCGAAGACGAAAAATAAATAAATAAAAAAAGGCCCAACATTTATTAATAAAATTAATTTTTTGACAAAGCTAATTAATGTCCCTTGAGGACATTATGGTCCATTCACCTAAGTCCATTAATGCGGCAATTAAAAAAAAA
>NW_019657083.1:0-374 GCF_002806865.2 Cucurbita pepo subsp. pepo
AGATGTGTTTTAAAAACCTTGAGGGGAAGCCCGAAAGGGAAGCCCATAGAGGACAATATCTGCCAACGGTGGGCTAGGGCTGTTATAGTTATGTTGGACTCGAGGATGTACATCAATTGTTATTTAAGGGTGGATGATAGCCTTGACTGTATCACTTCTTTCTTCAATAGAAGTTCTTATTCTCATGAAGAATTAACTTGTTTTTGTTTTCTTATTTGCACAAATGAATTTCTGCCTCTTAGATTCATTTTTATGCTTCTTACTTTTGTCTTGGATTTGCACCTCTGTTGCAGCATGCTAGTTGTTGCCACTTCTGGGACTGGGTTTGTTCTTGGGAGTGGAAGTACTGTGGACCTTGGGGGACTTTGTTGGAC
>NW_019657084.1:0-374 GCF_002806865.2 Cucurbita pepo subsp. pepo
AAAAAAAAAAAACAAAAAAAGAGATTACAGTGGTACACGTCACTAGAACATTGTGGGCCGAACAGTTTCGGCCCATTTACGAGTTAGATCACTGAACAAGCTGACGATCAGGTACGGTCAAACCCACGCTTCCGATCTTACAAGACCACGACACGTCATACGTCTCACTACTTTTTGTCGTTTAAGTGGGGGTGGGGCCGCCGGAGTTACTCTAAATATGATTCCCGAACATATTTCTCAACCGTTCGATCGTCTCCCACGATCAAATCATCCAACGGCTGGCGGGGAATCACAAAAAGAAAATTACAAATTACAAATTAAACAATAAAACCAGGAAGCGAAATAATTTTGCTCTCTTTTTCTCGGGGTAGAAA
>NW_019657086.1:0-374 GCF_002806865.2 Cucurbita pepo subsp. pepo
GTATTCCTGACCTTTGGTATATATGATGTTACATGCTGCTAGAGAAATTAGTAGACGAACTGTAATTTATTGAGAGTGAGTCTTACATTCGAGTCCTAAAATTCTAAATAACCATATAGAAGTAACCTAAGCGAGAGGTAGTTGAAATACGTTACTAACTTACAAATGATCCTAAAAGAAACTAGGAATTAATGGAGAATAAAACTTAAGAATAACTGAAAAGATAAGTAATCAAGTTAGCTATTTATTGAGTAAATTAATTACTTATCAAGATTATTTTAACTTTTTTTGGCCAAATAAGAAGTTGCAGGCCAATTGAGGACAAGACCAGTTGGCTCGAGACAACAAGGAATCCTTTTATGAGTCTGTTTTAA
>NW_019657087.1:0-374 GCF_002806865.2 Cucurbita pepo subsp. pepo
AATTTATCTCATAAAAATAAAATCTCGATTTCGAAGAATGATGGAAATTCTACGATACCCATCGCGAAAAAATTGTGAAGTTGTTAGTCTTGTTTTGATGAGGGACTGAAATTGAATGAAATAGCATTCGAATCCTTCCCACTTCTTTTTGAGAGGGATGGCGTTTGGGATTTTGCAGCCAAGGTGTTCGACGGAATGTCTAGTCGAAACTGTAATGAATGGTTGAGAGTTAGTTAAGGAGTTGGAATCTGGGTTGTTCTCCCTAAGCTTTTAGAACACCCAAAGTTTGATTCCAAGCTTCCACCTTCCACAGTTGCTCCTGAAATCTCAAGAAATGCTTAATGAATGAGATAGAGATCGGCTAAAAAGATACT
>NW_019657088.1:0-374 GCF_002806865.2 Cucurbita pepo subsp. pepo
TCAAGTAAAAATTTAATAGTTTTGAATTTAAAAAATAAAATCTATAAAAAAAATATTTTTAATTTAAAAAATTCATTCATTTATTTATTATTATTTTTTGTTAATATTATGTTAAAAAATAATAATGAAATTTTAAAAGAAACATTAATATCGCTCAAAAAAATTATTACCGTCAATATATGGTCGGAAATCATCTAGCAGCACTTCAAAAATTATTTTAATTTTTTTTAAGTTTAAATTATTTTTTTTATTTATGATTTTAATAAAATTAAATAATTTTTTAATTTTTTTTTAAAGTTTAAAGATATTTTCGAAATAATTTTTTTTTTAAAGTTAAATTATAATAAATTATAAGAGTATATTTTAATTATTAT
>NW_019657089.1:0-374 GCF_002806865.2 Cucurbita pepo subsp. pepo
ACCTAACCGCTCAATTTGGAACCCTTTTTAGATGTGAATGAATGCAAGTCTGGATGGCTGAATGACTGTATGCACAAGGCCAAGTGTATTAACACTGAAGGAAACTATACCTGTCGTTGTCCTAAGAACTTCCATGGAGATGGAAGAGAAGGCGGAGAAGGTTGCACCAAAAATTCCACCTCTTCCATTCCTATCATAATTGGTGAGTTTTTATATGTTCTTCACCCATGTTTTTCCCTATAATATACTAAACAACAATACAATTAAAATGCAGGAATTGGGTTAGGCCTCGTAGTTCTACTAATTGCCATCACAACCATATACTTATGCTATAAAAAGTTGAAGTTCATCAAACAAAAACAGCGTTTTTTCCA
>NW_019657091.1:0-374 GCF_002806865.2 Cucurbita pepo subsp. pepo
TCCACTTTTATATGAGTAAAATTAGGTTCCATTGTCAATTATACCCACTAAAACTAAAGAAACATATTATTCTAATATTGGAAATAGGTAACCACCACCATGTTAAGCTTGTATATTTTTTTTATTTATTATTACTAATATTTTAGTGATTTTCAAAACCACCAATGGGAGCTATTGTTCACCATCTGTTGTTAGCAGTAACACCGGTTCTTAAGTGTAATGCAATGGTCCTTTAAATTTAAAGTTGATGAACAAGGATGACGTTTCAATATTTTATATTCTTGTTGTGAATGAAGGCAATTATGGACATGTTTGGTAACGAATTCTCCTTTGTTGTTTACAATAAAAATAGAACCATGTTTGTTAACGAGTTT
>NW_019657092.1:0-374 GCF_002806865.2 Cucurbita pepo subsp. pepo
ACAAGCGATGTTTGATTGGCGAAGACAAACCTCGCCTAAGGCCCGACGAAGCCACAAAGCCAGGGCAAAAAATATATATGGGGCTTAATTCCCCTTAAGGCTAGTCATGAGCGTGTATAGATCACGACGCCGCACGGTCAAGAATATAGGACCGTGACACTTAGCTCCACCGTCAACCATACATTGGCGCCTTGCCTTTACCCGAAAAATGTAGGTAGCATATGGCCTGAGTATTTTATGAAATACTCAATAAGTCACCCCACTGTTGGGGTTAGAAATGCAAAGCACATGCAACATATGATCGAGGCCTAACTTTTTGTAAACTTTACATGGCTTGGGCGCTTTTCTATTCCGGGTAGGGTTGGATGTGTGGT
>NW_019657094.1:0-374 GCF_002806865.2 Cucurbita pepo subsp. pepo
TAGGGAAAAAAGGAGTTGAACGGGACGAAAATGGGCTTACACGCGCTGGGACAAACTCACTCGCAGGTTCCACGCATGAGTGTCACGCGCACACGTATTTCTACAGCCGTGGGTTGTTGGTTCGGTTCGGGTGGACTGTGGGTCGTNTTCTCGCGGGTACCGTGTTAGCCGAGGAACGCGGGTCGGGTTGCGTGGCAACAGACGCGTGTCGCTGGAAGGCTGGAGCCGCATCTCCCCAGGCGGCGTTCGACGCGTGTTCGGTGATTATTGGCGCACGTGGACCTCTTGCCGGTTGACACATGGCGCGCTGTCGCCTTCTCTCTCCTCCTAGCAGAAAAATGAGGTTTTCGATTAGTTTTATGACGTTCTTCTCA
>NW_019657095.1:0-374 GCF_002806865.2 Cucurbita pepo subsp. pepo
TTTGTTTCCATATCCTTGTAATTTATTTGATTATAAATAGAAAACATTGACACACCATTCAGGTGTGGTGGTTTAGCAAACATTCTCAGGTTCGTTCTTCAAGACACTCCTCTAAGATTTACGGTACTATTCATGAACCTGACAACCTTTATCCAAGGTTTCATGCGTTCCAATTGAAAGAGTTTCATAATATTTGGAGGTTATCTAGTTCATGAACGGAAGCTAAATTAACTAATGGGTATTATGATCATTTTACATCATTTCTTGGTTTTCCTANTATGCATTTGAGTGAACATGCAACAGTTCATGCAATATTAACAAACATGCAACGGTAAGATAACGTCCATCTTCATCCGGAGCGCAGATTTCACATA
>NW_019657096.1:0-374 GCF_002806865.2 Cucurbita pepo subsp. pepo
GTATACAGTAGTGACCTTAAATCAAGTAGAAAATTCCGGATTGTTACAAATAAACTTCACGATCGAACTAGAACTAGAGATGTAACACCTACAATAAGAATTAGCTGCCCATGTAACACCTAAAATAAGAATAAGGAGTATAGCACCTAAAGGATCGAAGGAAATGAATTAATGGATTAAAAAAAAAGTCATTTCAAAGACATTATCAATCATTAAAGGAGTTAAAAAAGGCATTTGGAGAAGGATTAGAAAAGAAAAAGTAAGCAAAAAGGAGGAAAATGTCATTTTTCTCATTTTTAAGAAACTTTTAGAATTGAAGAAATGACCAATGAGGGTTAAATTAAAAAAAAAAAAAAAAAAAAAAAAAAAAAAAA
>NW_019657097.1:0-374 GCF_002806865.2 Cucurbita pepo subsp. pepo
TATAATGGGTTGAGGAACAAAATGCCCCTTTTGCCCTCTGAATTTGACACGTGGAACACGTCGTGAACGGCGCGACAAGGTTTGGTGGTAGAGCAATCCTATAAGACATGGCCCCAACTCTTTCTAAAATTTTGAAAGGGCCTATTAACCTTGTGTTTAACTTTCCCTTCTTTCCAAACCTCATCNAGGCTACCTTCAGGAACACATGGTCACCCACCTCGAACTTGAGGTCTCTTCAATGAAAATCTGCATAGCTCTTCTGTCGACTCTGTGCGGTGAGAATTCTTTGATTAATTTATTGTACCGATGCATTGGTGACCTAAACCAACTTATGTCCCAATAGTTGCTGCGTGCCTACTTCTTCCCAAAATATC
>NW_019657098.1:0-374 GCF_002806865.2 Cucurbita pepo subsp. pepo
TAACCTTTTGAAGACTCATGTTATTTCTCAATTTACAATTTTTCTAGGTCAATTCCGTGCTATTCTTTTTTTTTTATTTTTTATGATGGTAGTATTGTTTTAACTTCCACATCTAAAAAGATTTCTTAAAATGAGCTATGATATTGTGAATAGAGTACGTATTTACGTATTCACACGAATGGTGAATTAGAAATATCAAACTANAACGTAGATGATGGATGTGAGTTGCACATGGGTGTGAGGGGAAGTTTGAGCTATAGTGCTTGTAAAGAGTTAAGCCACGATCATGGCCAAGTAAAGTCGATCGAAGTAATTTGTGTACTACTATAATCACAATCGAATTAGTTTGGGTAAGACTCTTAATTTATAGGAGA
>NW_019657099.1:0-374 GCF_002806865.2 Cucurbita pepo subsp. pepo
GAAGATTTTGGGTAAACTTTACAATTATTAGCTTCTGTTTTCTCCTTCAATTGACATCTCACATTAAAATCCAAATTTAGCATGTTTAGAAGACATCTAACCTATTATAATTAGACAAGCATCCTACCTGGTCTTCCCCATACCAAAGCTCATCTGCTGCACGTGGTGCTAGTTGAACAGTTATATGGTCCAAGAGGGACTGGCGGCTGCATGAAATCATATGCATGAGCATGAGTAATAAATACAAAAAACAAATCAAGAAAGATTGTGCTATGCATTGTGAATAGAGAANGACTAATGTGGAAAATGAACTAATATGAAATATTAAAAAACCATTCCAGGTTTGGGAAACTATTTGAACTGAAACCCGCAGT
>NW_019657100.1:0-374 GCF_002806865.2 Cucurbita pepo subsp. pepo
AAAAAAAAAAGCTCGAAAAAGACATCTGCTAGAGGTGGACTGATTACATGAGCGTTTGAAGATGAGAAATGATAATTTGTTTATAATAATATCACAATAATATCACTCGTCTACATTCTTCCTCTTCAACTTGTTCGAGTTTAACATATATAAGTATCTTTTATCATCGATGATCTCATGAGTTATGAGCTGTTTTTTTTAGGTCATGGAATGTGATGGGTGTATTTTTCAAGTTCATTCCAATGACAGTGCATATTCTTTACATTATCAAATTCACTCATATAATGGAGGTATTAGGAGCTTGATTAAGAGTCCTACTTTTATTTTCTTTTCTATTCTATTTAAAAAAAAAAAAAAAAAAAAAAAAAAAAAAA
>NW_019657101.1:0-374 GCF_002806865.2 Cucurbita pepo subsp. pepo
CTCTCAGAAATCCTCATTTACCTTCTTCTTGTTCCTGAAAGAACTCTCAGAAATCCTCAAATTTGAAAGACTCCTAGAAATACAGGAATCTCTGAAATCCTAAAAATTTGAAAGTACTCCCAGAAATCCTCATTTACCTCCTTCTTGTTCTTGAAAGTACTCTCAGAAATCCTCAAAATTTGTTCTTGTTCCTGAAAAGGACTCTTAGAACACCCAGAAATCCTCATTTACCTCCTTCTTGTTTCTAGAAGGACTCNCGAAAGGACTCTTAGAAATCTTCATTTACCTCCTTCTTGTCCCTGAAAGGACTCTCAGAAATCTTAAAAAATTCTGAGAAATCCTCAAAATTTGTTCTTGTTCCTGAAAAAGACTCT
>NW_019657102.1:0-374 GCF_002806865.2 Cucurbita pepo subsp. pepo
AATTTGCCCAAATCCATGGTAAATAAGGCCAAAAAATAACATAAATCACAAAAGAGAGAAAATAAAAACAGAGCTTGGTCTTGATCGATGATGCTATGTTTCGTGTTTTCAAATCTTAAGATATTTGTTGTTCGTGAGTTTAGCTGGGTGAGTTGAGATATTTTTAGACCTAAGGCAATTAATTGGATCATAAATTTATTCAACTCAAACACCCCTTACTACATAATTAAATCTTTTGATTTTATGGTTTAGAATAAAATCTTAAGAAAAAAAAAANTTGGAAATGGCAAATGGTGCCCCTGCTAAGATTTGGACCACGATTTCAAATTTTGGTTCAGCAACTAGCAACTGATTCCCTTGACGTTCCCCTGCAT
>NW_019657103.1:0-374 GCF_002806865.2 Cucurbita pepo subsp. pepo
CTCACGCTAGCAATTTATGAACACTCCTAGGTACTTTCTTGTCGTGGTAAACCGCTAAGTTTCTAGAGGAAAATTAAGTCTGACTAGAGCGACATATCGCTCCTAACAGATATTCCCTAATCTTATCATAGAAATTGGCCATAGCAATTAACAGAGGATGCATGCAATCTTCTTCTAACATCATAGTATGTAATTCATGCAAACTAGGCATACCGGCTCAACGGGGCGATGACCTCCATCAAACACCCAGAGCACAGAGTTCGCGCTCTATGGGGCGAATTCGTCCATCAAGCACCCGAAACCCGNACACCCAGAGCACAGAGTTCGCGCTCTATGGGGCGAATTCGTCCATCAAGCACCCGAAACCCGGCATA
>NW_019657104.1:0-374 GCF_002806865.2 Cucurbita pepo subsp. pepo
GATAAGATATTCTCGCATGCTAGCAAGTCCTAGCAATCTCTACAAGTATTACTTGCCTAAAGAGCATGTGGCTACTTACCAGGATGAAGCATACCCTCCCAAACATAGTTTACCACCATATGGAGGCTCCAAATTTCTTGAAAACTTATTGGTAGGTCTTAAATCAAGTGAAATTAAGGTCAACATTGGAATAAAGACGAAAAATAGAAAAANCAACATTGGAATAAAGACGAAAAATAGAAAAAGAGAGTCGAGCGAGCTAATAATAGAGCATCCATGTGCCCCATGCGCCTTCACATGTTCAAAAAGGNCAGAGTCAAGCGAGCTAATAACAGAGCATCCATGTGCCCCATGCGCCTTCACATGTTCAAAAA
>NW_019657105.1:0-374 GCF_002806865.2 Cucurbita pepo subsp. pepo
AAAAAAAAAAAAAAAAAAAAAAAAAAAAAAAAAAAATGTTGGGGTGTTGGATAATTTTCCAACAGCTTCCTACGTGGAGGTGAAAACGACCGGTCTGCCCATGAAGCAATTATTGATTAGGCTGAAACCTTTGACACGTGTTCCAATATTCTTCATCCAAGTTTTCTCGTTGGGCCCACAATATCGGGCCCTCTAATTAATTTTCAAAATTTTAATTAAATATTAAATTTGAATCTATTTTACAAAATTACTTATTAAACGTATTTAGTGTTTTAAAGGCCTATAAATTTAAATTTAATACACTAATTAAATATTAATATTTATTAAACAAAAAATAAAATTTGAGAAATTTAATAGATAAATTAAAAAAAAAA
>NW_019657106.1:0-374 GCF_002806865.2 Cucurbita pepo subsp. pepo
AATGGATGTCTCATGCAATATAAGATGATCATATTTAGAACGATAGAAACTCCACCTACCGTAAAAGATGGAGACGATGAATCTCCATTGCAGTTGTCAAGAGGTCCACCACAGAGCCCCTCTTTGTAAATGAATCTACTAGTGGGCATGTTCTGAAAATTTTTTTTTGAAGGGATCGGATGTCTCACGTTATGCTATATTGCTATGTCGTAACAAAATTAGTAGATTTGTACGCAAAATAGAATGATTGTTCTTCAACAAGGTATAGTTTTTACAACTAAAACTTCTATTTCACATTTGTTAAATTTTATTTTTCTCTTTCCNAAGGTATAGTTTTTACAACTAAAACTTCTATTTCACATTTGTTAAATTTT
>NW_019657107.1:0-374 GCF_002806865.2 Cucurbita pepo subsp. pepo
TATTCGGGAATGATGGGATCTATTATATCAGTCTATTTTTCCTACAATACTATTCTAATGGGCAACTTGAATGTGTACCATATACTCTACACACAGTCCATACGTGCAAGTATGGGCTCACTAGACAGTTTGCACACCGCTGGGCTCCTTTTCTTGTTGGGCGAACCTNGGGACACCCATTAGAATTAGTAACTATCACGGCAAAATTATGTAAAACAACGATACTTTGCCTGCCTAATGGATGTACACGTTCGTACCCTCGTGATGGAATAAGGGTATCCCCCATGTATGAGAATACATAATGCATGAGGTCCCAACATTTTTCTGTTTTCGTTATCATTTAATATAACCCCACTAGCATTCTGTACATATAT
>NW_019657108.1:0-373 GCF_002806865.2 Cucurbita pepo subsp. pepo
AATATTCTCATAATTCCCCAATTTCCATCTTTTCAGACCATCTCCAGCGCCGCCTCCTCCCACCGCTACTGCAACTTCTTACTCCTCTTAACTCTACTTCCATCAATGGATTCCAAAGAACCGAAGCAGCGATTCTCAGAGCTGCCGCCGAGAAGAGGTAAGATCCTGATCGGGATCTTCAAAAGCATCTTCAGAACTGTTAAACCGATGCCGGAAGGATTCGAAAGTGATCGGAGAAAAAACGAATCCCTAACTTCGTCTCCGATCACTCCGGCTACGAATTCCAGTGGCTACAACTCGGAAGTTCAGTCCGAGTCATGACGAGTGAGCGAGTTCGTTATGAATTCGCTCACTGATCGGTTACTCTCGAGGT
>NW_019657109.1:0-373 GCF_002806865.2 Cucurbita pepo subsp. pepo
CATAAAGAGCCATTTCCGTCAACTCTGGTGAACCGAGAGTTTGGACCTCACAAACTTGTGCCGTAAGTAAGGCTAGCTCATCCTCATCACTTTGTGTCTCAGCCAAGTGCGCCTGATCCTCCCATTTCTTCGATCTACAATCGGATGCATAATGACAAATCTTTTGACAATTATAACACTTCACCTTCCGACATTCTGAGGCATAGTGGCCTAGGCCTTGACAATTGTAGCATCTTACCTTGCTCTTGTCAGCCTTCTTTTCTTGATGGAACAAGTCGTTTCCACGTCCATGACCTCTCCCTCTCCAACGACCACTGCGACCTTGCCCTCGACTATGGCCTCCATTGTCGCTACGTTCTTTCTCTTTCCATTC
>NW_019657110.1:0-373 GCF_002806865.2 Cucurbita pepo subsp. pepo
TGGGGGCAATATTGGAATTTCACGGATCATCAACTAGGATGGGAAGTGCTCTTATCAAAATAATCACTGCAGAGAAAAAAATAACATTATTATAAGGACTTTGGGAATGCAAATATTGAAGAGTGGAATCCACAATTAATAACTGTAAGTACATCATCCAATTACCATAAAGCCCCTTGGATCATTGAATTACCGAAAACACCTATGGTATAAAAATGTCAGATAAACACCATCATCATCAAAATTGTGGATCATATGGTAGTTAAAATTACCATAAAGCCCTTTATTTGACCATGGTAAATTACCAAAATACCCAAGGGATAAAACCAAGTTTTGGCTCTATTGAAGAAAATGACACTTCTTTTGGGAAAAA
>NW_019657111.1:0-373 GCF_002806865.2 Cucurbita pepo subsp. pepo
TTTATCATCGTCAATTACAATTTTAACTTTTCAATTATATAATTTTCATAAATTAATTTGAGAATCTTTTAATTTGATCACTGTGTACATGTTTGTTGCATAAAATTAATTAACTTTAGTATAAGATGCCTCATCCATGGAAGCTATGCACTCCAATTCAACCACATCAACACACACACACATATATATACATAGAAGTAAAGTCTCAGCATTACCGTGGGAATAAAGTTCTGTCAGGGTCAGACACGAGAAGCTCAGGATATTTTCTAATTGCCCGAGGTAGATGAGTCTTGGAAACACCAATACTGATTAGAAATTCAAGCTTCCTCCTTAGTGTTTTCTCAACACTAGTTGCAAATATCTCTGGACAACG
>NW_019657112.1:0-373 GCF_002806865.2 Cucurbita pepo subsp. pepo
AAAATCTCTCTCGCCTTCCCTGTTGGTTTGAATATCTTGTTCTTGTTCTTGGGTTTGATTCGGTTTCCTTATATAGCGTTTTTTCTCAAGTGGGGTCTGCTCGTTTGCTATTAGCTTGAACCTTGCAGGCCATCAACCCTCGGCTCTGTTATATAGGCGCGTTTCTTGCTCACTGCGTGTAGGCTTTTCGGGAGCGGCTCCCACTGCACAGTTATTTTAGCACCCAATTCACTATTACCCTTAACTTATTCAAATGGGTCAAACCTTCTTCTGTTTGGATTCCTATTCCCCTAACGCCGTGTTTGCCTTGTGCTGTAATATTGGCCATGGAAACTTTTTTTTTTCTCATTGCTTAACTACTTTGATCGACCAA
>NW_019657113.1:0-373 GCF_002806865.2 Cucurbita pepo subsp. pepo
TTTCTGTCCAGGTGCAAGTAATCCGAATCTTGGACCGACGGGTTAAAGTTTAGAATGATATGTTATAATATTTAGAAAGGGAGAAGCAAAATGAGTGTCCCACCCACCAGAATTGATTACAGATTTAGGCCATTATTTCAATCACTCAGCCTAAAGTGGACTTCTGGTGCCCTAAAAGCAGAGGGGTCTCTAACAAATTGGACTAAACACAAATAAAATAAATAATAATAATAAAATAAAATAAAATAAAAGTTTGCACCCACTTTTTAATTTTACCTATTTTTCTGGTCTCATTTATACATGCAATTATTTTGTAATACCCAACTTAGACTTTACCATACCATGTGGTTCAAATAATGAATGCATTAATATC
>NW_019657114.1:0-373 GCF_002806865.2 Cucurbita pepo subsp. pepo
AAAAAAAAATCTCAGCAATAACAAATCTTTTTTTAAGTTCAAATAATAAAACTTTTTAGAGCATATTTGGATTTTCAGTTCAAATAATAAAATTGCTTAGTGCATATTTGGATTTTAAGGTAACAAACACTCTTCAATTATTTGTTTATTTTTCCTCTCTTTATGAAGACGGGTTTTCATTTTACCAGTTCGTTGCAATTACCAATTCTGGGCTAAGTAGAAAGAATAATGAATTTATTGACTGAATCCTGACCCACCCACCATTCCGATGGATCATTCTATCTCCTACCTACTACCAACTCTGCTCGGAGTTGCATAATTGAATGGCTGTCATGGAACATCCATCAATCTTTACATCAATCCAATCAGAAAA
>NW_019657115.1:0-373 GCF_002806865.2 Cucurbita pepo subsp. pepo
AGAAGCTACGGTTCAGTTGAACCAACCCAGACTAGACCCACGGTCCAATTGAGCCGGCCTGCAAACCAAACACTTGCGGCCCAGCCCAGTAAGCCGAGGCCCAACGTTTAGCCTTGGCCCAGTAGCCTTCCACAGCCCGCGACCCGAACCACGACCCGAACCGGACTGCGACCCGCGCTTCGACCCGACACTATCGCTCGACGTGGCTCTCTCTGCTGCCGCCACGTGTCACACAGCGGTGCAGGCAATCCCTCGGTTCGGCTCGGTACAAACGGCTCGGACTCCCTCCGGTGACGCTCCGGCGGCTCCAGCGGCTCTTCGGCTCGGCTCACCTATTTTCAGCCCGGTTTCTACTGTTTCGACCCTCCCGGAT
>NW_019657117.1:0-373 GCF_002806865.2 Cucurbita pepo subsp. pepo
TGAGATCCCACATCGGTTGGAAAGGGGAACGAAGCATTCCTGATAAAGGTGTGAAAACCTCTCCCAAACATACCCATTTTAAAACTGTGAGGCTAACGGCGATATGTAACAAGCAAAAGCAGACAATAACTGCCAATGGTATGCTTGGACTGTTACAGTGGTATCAGAGCTAGACACCAAGTGGTAGACCAACATTTGTGAGATCCCACATTTGTTGGAGAAGAAAACAAAGTATTCCTTATAAGGGTATGGAAACTCTCTCTAATTGATGCGTTTTTTATATGTAACGGGTCAAAACACACAATATCTACTAGTGAACCTGTTCTAAGTGGAGAACAAGTAACAAAGCCTTCAAACCAATTTACATTTGTCT
>NW_019657118.1:0-373 GCF_002806865.2 Cucurbita pepo subsp. pepo
CCTTATACTTCACTTAAGCTAGAGGAATGGATTCAAGAAGACGACTTGACATGGTTGAGGCTAATTTTAAATTTTCTTCCTTGGTCTGCAACTCAGCCTAGAATGGGATTCTTCCTCGATTTGGGGCAAATTAGGCCTCAAATCCTTGACTAAACATACTCCATGTAGCCCTTAAAACTAATAAAATCTTCAATTGTGAGTATTATAGACAGTAAATATAGCTTACATCTCAAGACTATTTAGAAAGGAGAAAGCACTAACAATTTTCCTAAACATTCTTGACAAGTTCATAACTATTAACCGTTATCCTAAACAAAGCACTAATAAGTTTTTTTTATTTGCTCCACAAGTTGATGACGGCTAACAATTTCTC
>NW_019657119.1:0-373 GCF_002806865.2 Cucurbita pepo subsp. pepo
AATAGTCATTAATGTTGTTACTTTATGATGAAGATTTTTTTATACTATAATAAAAGTGGTATATTATACTACTTAAACAATGAATTTATTCCCTTTTATATTTGCATGCTAATGTCATTCAAGTAGTCTTGATCAACCTATCTTGTAACGACTAGAAAAAAAAAAAAGTTAGAAAACGATAGTCAGTTGTACAGGGTGCTTTGACTTTACCTGAAATAGAAGTAGCACTAAGCTTGAGTATAAATGACCCCATTGTTGCGATCAGGGAATGCAATCACATGCAACTCATGGTTAGGAACCTATCCTTAAAACCATCATATGGGTAGCCTCCAGTCAGGACAAAATTAGATGTGCAGTACTTCTCTACACACGA
>NW_019657120.1:0-373 GCF_002806865.2 Cucurbita pepo subsp. pepo
AAGCGCGCTGTAAGTTTCGAGTATGGGCGCTATGGAAATCCAACGACAATTGTTGCGGAGGAGAAGATAAGGTTTTGTTTCTGAACTAGTTGTTTGTTTCTTTTGTAATCCTTACCAAATAGCCATGTTTCGGATCAAATAGAATCGTGGTTGAAGCTGTTTTGGTTTTGAACCAGTGCTTTAGAAGGGGCTGAATCTACCCTGATTGTGGCCTCAGGCATGTGTGCCAGCACGATGATGCTGCTGGCGTTGGTTCCGGCTGGAGGGCATATCGTGACGACCACAGATTGCTACAGGAAGACGAGAATTTTTATTGAGACCATACTTCCCAAAATGGGAATCACGGTATTATAGCTTTGATCTTATTTTTCTT
>NW_019657121.1:0-373 GCF_002806865.2 Cucurbita pepo subsp. pepo
AACTTAATTTGTGAGCTTGTAAGTAGTTGATTTACTTGTATTTATTAACAGCAAATCAACCGAATTTGTGAGATTGGAAGCTTAAACAATGGAGAGTTCACTCTACGATTTCATAATCCTAGGCGCCTCTGGTTTCACCGGCAAGCACGTCGTCCGACAGGCTCTCCAATTCCTCAACCCTTCTCCTTCTTCCCCTCTCAAATCCTTCGCTCTCGCCGGTCGGAATCCGACAAAACTGTCGGAAACCCTCAAATGGGCAGCCAACCTCCACTCCCCGCCGCCCATTCCGCTTCTAATCGCCGACATCACCGACCCACAATCCATCCACCGCCTCTGCACCCAAACCAAGCTCATTCTCAACTGCGTCGGACCC
>NW_019657122.1:0-373 GCF_002806865.2 Cucurbita pepo subsp. pepo
TTTTCCATCTCGGAAAAGGATGAAAAGAAGGGGCAGTTTCGAAATATATTGAAAACATGAGTGGCAAATATTGGGATGCCTCTCACGCGGGAGAGGAAGCGTGAGTGCCACGTGCGGAGGTCAGAAAGCAACGTGTAGAAGGGGCATGCAAGTAAGGGAAGAGTGGGGTAGAGAGAAAAGGAGTGCGCGTGGGCGTAGGTTACACAGTTAACGGCGGCTGGAAGAGCGAGAGTGAATAAGGCCAAAAGATAGGGTAAGGGCGTGTTTGGACGCGCGAGTGGGGCCAACGGAGAAAAAGACGTCAAATTGGAAAAAACCAGAAGGCGGAAGACCGACCGTATCGCGGTGGGTGTGAAGAGAGAAAAATCACTCA
>NW_019657123.1:0-373 GCF_002806865.2 Cucurbita pepo subsp. pepo
TCTAAGGTCACATATTTAAATTAAAATATTTTTATAAACTAGTAATTTTTATCATTAGAATTTTAGCTTTTTTTTTATTTTTTTTATTGAATTTGTCTTTTATCTTTTATTTTCTAAATTTTAATGTATTTATTACCTATTTGTTGCAACATTATTATATATTTTTATAAAGTAATCATTTTTGTCCTTAGAATTTTAGCTACTTTTTTTTTTCTTTTTTATGAATTTGTCGTTTTTATTTATTTATTTATTTTTTTTTTTTTTTGAAGTTTTAATATATTTTATCTAGGATTGTATCTGAATAATTATAAAGTGTGGATTAATAAAACTTAAAAAAAAATTGACAACCCAACCCGAACCCAACCCGAAAATA
>NW_019657124.1:0-373 GCF_002806865.2 Cucurbita pepo subsp. pepo
GGCAAACAAACCACTAATTTTTCAAACTAGTGTTATTAATATCTCATGCTTGCTCGAAAAATTCCATTCCCTCCAAAATAAGTCATCTAATAGTTAATTGGTGAGTTTTTGCTTGAGGGTCACTTTCTCTCGTAACCATAAGCTATTACAAAAAGGATTGATAGACTATACTGCCCCAAACAAAATTACAGGCGGAAGCACTAAATCATTCTAATAGCTTTCGCAGTCCAAAAAGGAGAGAGGAGGACATGTTAATTTTTTAAAAGAAAAGGAAAAAGGAAGAAAGGAAGTTTGATACTTTACACATGCCTCCATGGCATTGGGAACAATATAACCCAATCATAATCGAACGGAAAGATTTTTATTGCTAGCA
>NW_019657125.1:0-373 GCF_002806865.2 Cucurbita pepo subsp. pepo
TCAAAAGGTAATAGAATATACGACGGAGTATTAAGGTTCCAACAATGGAGGAATAGTAGAGCTTGCTTTCAGATTGAATTGAGTGAAGTTAGGTAAGAGCTTTCTAAATGAAGTAGCTCGTGAGGGAGTGAAACCCTTGTTCAGTTACCCTTGTTGGAGTTGTATAGAGGTGGGCAGGAAGAGCGAAGTAGTCCTTCTTTCTTTCTTGACTTTGCTTTCCTTTTAGTCTCTACTGTAAAGATTCAGAGAATAAGCAAAAGATAGGTTACACGGCTAACTAGGAATCCGAGCAAAGACACTTCCTAATAGTGGTTCCAGGTCAAGTGAAGTAATTAAGGAGAATGAATCAAGGAGTCTAGTGTTTACTTGTGAA
>NW_019657126.1:0-373 GCF_002806865.2 Cucurbita pepo subsp. pepo
GGTAAAAAGGGAAGAAAAAAGTGGGGAAATAGTGAAAATAAAGAAAAATTTGAGGGTCTTTTTGTTATAACCAATAAATTTAAAAGGTTAATGGACAAATTTTCCTGTTCCCAAAATTGATTCAATTATTTGGTTTCCAATTATGATGCACAGTTTTGTCAACCCAATAATAAATTCTTATAAAAGTGGGTGTTGTATTGTATATGTAATAATTAATGCACTTTCCTTCCTAGAATTGTTGTCTTTTATTATTCTCATCTTAAATAAACCACTTTTTTAGTACTAATAAAATTTAAATTTTAGTTTATTTTTAAAAAAGTACGTTCGAAAACACAACATGAATGAATCGAGACTCACGACGATATGTAATAGG
>NW_019657127.1:0-373 GCF_002806865.2 Cucurbita pepo subsp. pepo
ACTCAATTAGATATACAATTAAGATCAATTTATACCAAATCGATTTCATTCTCACTAAGTAGAATAAATGGGGATATAAATGAGAAAATGGTGAATAAGAGTGCAATATTAACTCCAAAAAGACTTAATATGACTCTACTTTTAGATAGTTATCATTTTGTCCTCATTCACATGCATCCTAGGAAAATTTCTAAAAGGTCTCCCAACATATAATTGCTCCGAGTAAAGCATGCTTAACCATGTGGTCCTATGATTGAGCTACCATAAAGGAAGGTGCTCCTTGGTTGTATAGGTAGTGACTTTCAAGTCTTTTAAACAGTTCTTAGTCATCCTATCCTCACAGTCGCTCTTATAAGAATATGATCTTAGGTGA
>NW_019657128.1:0-373 GCF_002806865.2 Cucurbita pepo subsp. pepo
TCGTATCAACAACGGTAATTTGAGAAGAATTCAATTCGGTGTGTATCTACTCGGTCTCTATCATGGATTTTGAAGCTTTGTACTCGGGAGGAAGATCGAGGACTAAGAATTGGAATCCTCAACAACTCTAGTGTCAGGTCGAAGCCTTGGAAACAAAACCATCGCGAGCGTGGGAGAAAGAGACGATCGCGACAACGACAAAGCGAACAAATGTTCGGGTGAGTTTGGGCATGGTCATGGTTGCAATTGCAAGGACAAGGGGAGTGACAATTGGTATTTATAGGGTTTGGCAGAGATAATTTCGGGCAGGAGGGATAGGATTTTATCGTTGACTGGACTTGGATTTAAACTTGAAAGATGGTCAACGGGCAGC
>NW_019657129.1:0-373 GCF_002806865.2 Cucurbita pepo subsp. pepo
TTATAGATAGTGTGAGACATAAACTTGTAGAAACTTTGGTCATAGTGATCTATAAGAAGTTCGGGCTTACCTTTTACTGTGCTGAAACAATTGTGTAGGTCTCGAAGTTCTAACTGATTCCTCATTAAACATCTACCTTTGTTGTCCGTAGTGCCTCATCGAGATTTGTTCCTAAAACTAAAAAGTTGCTTTGGCCGAGTGGTTAAGGGGTGTGCCTGTTAAGTACATGGGGTTTCCCCGCGAGAGTTTGAATCTCTCAGGCGACGTAAAGTTCATTTTTTTTGTACTGGCCAAAGGCCACCGCTAAAAGATATTGTTTTCGTTGGCCCGTAACCTCACGAGGTATTCAGGCCCTTATTATAAGGAATGCTTC
>NW_019657130.1:0-373 GCF_002806865.2 Cucurbita pepo subsp. pepo
AAAAAAAAAAAAAAGATTAAATGAATTTGGGTGTGAATAAAAGTAATTTAATGTCACTATTTATAGTCCATTCTCTTTGACCATCCTTCCTCCTACCTACTAATTATTATTTTATTTATATTTTTAAAAATTATCATTTCATATTAAATATTTTAACAATATTCAAACACTCCTATGGGAAATTGCCTCCTTTTTTCCCTAATACTATTCATTAATTTAACTATAATATTTTATTTTATTTTAAATTAAATGCTATCCAATGTGTCAAATTCTATTTTTTTCTGGTTTAAAAATCTAATTAAAAAATTAAAAAATTAAAATTATCTTTAAAAGATGGTCCCATCAAGATTTTCTTTCTTTACAATAATTAACA
>NW_019657131.1:0-373 GCF_002806865.2 Cucurbita pepo subsp. pepo
TAGCTCGTCTTGGCGATCCCTACAAGTGTATTAGTTGTCTATAGGCTGTGTGATTACTTATTGGAATGAACATGTCCTTCCAACATGGCTTTTTCGTTAGTTGGAAACTTGAAATTTCCAAAACTTATTGGTAGGTCCAAATACACGTTAAATTCAGTATTGACATCAAGACGAAAAACAATTAAAGGGGCCAACGAGTAAAAAGCTCACCTTCAAACGCCTACATGTGCGTTGGAAGGACTCCCACCCGCATGGCCACGCACATGTAGCCACGTGTCTAAGGAGGGGACTATGCATGCTTTCAGCTTTCCATGTGGTGCAAAATTTAATTTGTTCGAGTTAACCGGTTTAGGTTGGCTGTTAGCATCACGCT
>NW_019657132.1:0-373 GCF_002806865.2 Cucurbita pepo subsp. pepo
ACAAAACTTTTGGAAAACGTCGACCGTGACTCGGTTTTTTTAGCATGACATCATACGTCCCAGATTAGGGTTTCCGAATTAGGGATCGATTTGAAGCACTCCGTTTCTTCGAAATTCTATTCGAAATCATCAAGACTATTCGTTTACAACAAAATTTTCGAAAAACGTCGACCGTGACTCGGTTTTCCAAGCACGTACTTTAAACGTCCCATATTAGAGTTTCAAAATTAGGGGTCGATTTGGAGCAATCTTTTACTGTTCTAATCATTCCCCACAAAATTTTCGAAAAACGTCGACCGTGACTCTATTTTTTTAGAAAGTACTTCAAAATACCCACAAAAGTTTTGAAAAACGTCGATCATTACTCGGTTTT
>NW_019657133.1:0-373 GCF_002806865.2 Cucurbita pepo subsp. pepo
AGATGCAACAACATTGGGAGGAATAGTCTCATAAAACACAAATATACACAAGCAGTATAATCCAGTTCAAAGTCCATATATCATAAATTCTTGGCTACCCTCGAAATCTTTTTTTCTTGGTTATTGGAAACATTTATTCTACCAAATAACGATGACAAGGCCCAATATCAGATTGAGGGGAGGGCAACTACGACCAACTAATACACTGATAGTTTCATTTCTACTTGAGTAAATATTTGTCTTCCAGAACACAAGATGCTAGGAAAATCCTCAGATTCAGAACAGTTGGCCACTAGAAAACTTTTCTTGATTTCTTACACTTTTCAGCAAGAATATTTGGATGAATGGTTGAATCAAGGTTCATATAACCACA
>NW_019657134.1:0-373 GCF_002806865.2 Cucurbita pepo subsp. pepo
TAACCTCGTTTTATAATTATATTGTTAAAAATACCTATGTTCTAACCTCAATCAACCTACCGTATTTATACATTAAGGTTCATATAAATAAAAACGGGTTGAGCGGTTAATGAATTTTTCTAAATTAATTTGGGTTGAACCGAACCATTCGAATTTATGATTATTTTTAATATAATATAATTATTTTATATACCAATNATTATTTTATATACCAATATAATTATTTTTTTATTGTTTATTCTTATACAAAGTTTGTATAAAATGGACATGTATTTCAAGATCCAATTCTTAAAAATAAATTGAAGTATAACTTTTCAAAATATGTATTGAAAGTGTGCGAGTTGGATTCATTATTATATAAATCAAGATAAAC
>NW_019657135.1:0-373 GCF_002806865.2 Cucurbita pepo subsp. pepo
TGTGCATACCATATTCATTAACTATAACATGGCAAGAAATTCTTTATGTTTTGACTGGGCACGCCATACTCTGTTGTTCTTATATATCTTTAGTCACCTGTGATTAAAGAAAAGAAGTATAGACATGGTTTCCAACCAACCCTTCCTTTATAGTTAGTTCGACAACCATAGCTCACTGTATTGGTCTCCAAACATGTCTTACTCCTATCGTTACACTACGTTTAGTGCATCCTTCTCCTATCCTATCTCAAATATACCATTGAACACATGGTACCGTAAGTATTATCATACAATTCACATATTGTAACATATCATAAGCATATCNCTTCTCCTATCCTATCTCAAATATACCATTGAACACATGGTACCGTAA
>NW_019657136.1:0-373 GCF_002806865.2 Cucurbita pepo subsp. pepo
TGCTAATAGATACTGTCTGTTTTGGCTCGTTACGTATTGTCATTAGCTTCATAGTTTTCTATTATCAGTTCTTTTTCAGGTTAGGACAAATGTTTTATTGTGTATATTTGCGATAGTCGTGATGTCAAAAATATATATGATTCAGGTGGAAGCAGCTCTGATTGTGTTGGTAAACTTTCAACTTCATTNCAACAGGTCAAAAGGGATAATACCTAATGGACAAACTTCGTGATAATTTAAATGGACAATTTTTAAATTTGTACTAGGAATGAAGTTTCTCATTGAACATAAAGTCATTCCCATGCCAGGAGCAAACTATCAATCTTTCATCGTCGACAATATCTAATTTTGATTATTATTATCTTAAAGGGTA
>NW_019657137.1:0-373 GCF_002806865.2 Cucurbita pepo subsp. pepo
ACCCATTTCAAGTTAAACTCTAATTACAAATAGTATCAGAACTGTTAGCAAAGAAGCCGACTCCCAAAAGGTAGATTGTGATATCACACACCTATTTGAGAGTCAAGCTAAACTCTAATTACAAATAGTATCAGAACTAAACACTGAACGGTATGCTAGTGAGGAAGTTGACTCCTAGAAGGTAGATTGTGATATCACACACCAGTTTNAGTGTAGGAACCTCTTCCTAAGAGATAATATCTGCTAGCGATGGACTTGGGCTATTACCATTCAGACACTTGATCGAGATGAAGGCCTTTTCTTGGTTGATGTTCTTGAGAGATTTCGAAGATAAAAAGGAGGGGGGGAGTGAAGGGATGTTGATTGGGAGAGA
>NW_019657138.1:0-373 GCF_002806865.2 Cucurbita pepo subsp. pepo
AAGATAACACATTACCAATACCACCACCAAGCAGTTCTACTGATCTATGGTCAACGAATGCAATGATATGTAACATGCTAAAGCAGACGATATCTACTAGCGGTGGGCTTAGGCTGTTACAAATGCTATTAGAGCAATACACTAGGCAATGTGCCAACAAGGACGCTTGAGGAACGAAAACATTGGTTGGAGAGGGGAACGCATTCCTTACAAGGGTGTGTAAATCTCNCCATACGTAACAAACCGACGCGGACAATATCAGCTAGTGGTGAGCTTAGGCTGTTACAAATGCTATTAGAGCCCGACACTAGGCGGTGTGCCAGCAAGGACATCAAGCCTCCAAGGAGGATGGAATGTAAGATCGCACATTGGT
>NW_019657139.1:0-373 GCF_002806865.2 Cucurbita pepo subsp. pepo
TAAAAGATCTTGAAAATCAAGATATGATAATTTAATTCATTATAGGAAAAATGTTATAGGAAAAATGTTGATAGTCCTAGAAAAATTATAGGAAAAATGTTTAGTTATAGGAAAAATGTTGATAGTCCTAGAAAAATTAAATATCAAAAGTAGCTAAATGTTCTAGGAGTTTAATGTACCCGAACTCATCAAAATTTGCCCAAATCCATGGTAAATAAGGCCAAAAAAAATAACAGAAATCACAAAAGAGAGAAAATAAAAACAGAATTTGGTCTTGATCGATGATGCTATGTTTCGTGTTTTCAAGTCTTAAGATNGTTTTTAGACCTAATGCAATTAATTGGATCATAAATTTATTCAACTCAAATAACCC
>NW_019657140.1:0-373 GCF_002806865.2 Cucurbita pepo subsp. pepo
GCGTGTCGTTGTAGGGGAGGATGCCCGTGTCGGTTGGCGTTTCGGGTCGAGGCACGGACTCCAGGTCGTGTCCTCGGGTGCTGGTCATGAGGCTGGGCCACGAGGGAACGCGTGTTGGGCTGTCTATTTACTGGGCCGAAGGGCCGTCAATTTATTGCGCGACACGTTTCGCCTTCGAGAGGCGATGCGTCGTGGACTACGAAACGGACACGTGTGTTGGGTCGTCGAATTTAATGGACCGAAGGAGTATATCTATATGTGTGTGGTGTCTGCATGAATGACACATGGGTCATCGAATTTAATGGGCCATGTGCANCAGATTTAATGGACCAAAGGGATATGGGTCGTCTGAATGAGTGACACATATCGTGTT
>NW_019657141.1:0-373 GCF_002806865.2 Cucurbita pepo subsp. pepo
GCCTCGGCTTTGTTCCGTGGCAAGATGAGTACCAAGGAAGTTGACGAACAGATGATAAATGTACAGAACAAGAACTCATCCTACTTTGTTGAGTGGATTCCAAACAATGTTAAGTCAAGTGTTTGTNAAACAATGTTAAGTCAAGTGTTTGTGACATTCCACCAACTGGGTTGTCGATGTCTTCGACATTCATGGGAAACTCAACCTCAATACAAGAGATGTTTCGACGAGTCTCCGAGCAATTCACGGTCATGTTCAGGAGGAAGGCGTTTTTGCATTGGTACACAGGGGAGGGAATGGATGAGATGGAGTTTACAGAGGCTGAGAGTAATATGAATGATTTGGTATCAGAGTACCAGCAGTATCAAGATGC
>NW_019657142.1:0-373 GCF_002806865.2 Cucurbita pepo subsp. pepo
TTTCTCTAATTTACATTGGCCATTGTAAAATTTTGATATTTCGTGTTAGACAAAATTTAGAGGAGCTCACTGCCCTTTAATATTTCTTTGTTTTATTGTTAAATACTATTCAACAAATCTTTCCTCAATCTCCCTCTCTCTCTCTCTCATTATTTTCATTCTATAAATAGGTTTTTAAATTGTGTAAACAATATTACTCCCGAATTATAAGTACAATTGTAAGTTGATTGTTTGGCTATGATCTTCTAGTTTATAAATCTGCCAACCAAAGTTTTATNTTTTCAATTGTGTAAACATATATTATTGGCCAATTGTAAGTACAATTGTAAGTTGATTGTTTGACTACGATCTTCTAGTATATAGATCTGCCAAC
>NW_019657143.1:0-373 GCF_002806865.2 Cucurbita pepo subsp. pepo
CCACAGAGTTCCTATCCCATGGCTGCATTTCATCGAACACCGTGAATTCACCATCTTCTTTCGCTTCCATGGGAGATTCGTCGTCAACGGAATTTAGTTTCTCGAGTGATGGCATAATGGGTCTCAAAGACTTGAGCAATTGGAGCAACCCTCGTTGCGCAAGCGCCTGCTCGACATAACCATCCCACATTCTCCTTCCCAATCGATGTGGGATCNTCTCCTTCCCAATCGATGTGGGATCTCACAATTCATGTACATAAGTTAAGCATTCTTAACAATTGAATGACTCATGAGTTTCTGCGAGATGTTCACTCTGTTCTTAGTTCTTCGATGGGTGGCTCGTTGGCAAAGGTTATCCCGACAAAGAACTAAG
>NW_019657144.1:0-373 GCF_002806865.2 Cucurbita pepo subsp. pepo
AAATATAAGGAACAAATTAAGGTAACAAAAGTCAAGAGATACGAGTTGAAGAAAGTTCTCTTAGTATAGGAGTTGAAGAAAGATAATGTTTATGTTTCAAAGATTTTCTTTAAGTTTCAATGTGGTAGTTAAGAGTGACTGGAGAACGTTTTTAAACTAGTTTGTAATGCTCTAAATAAATTCTAAAGGGAGTAACATGTCATGCTCTAAATAAATTCTAAAGGGAGTAACATGTCAAACTCTTAAGCGAACTTAAAGTTCTGTATAGTGAGCGTTACACAAATTTCTTAGAGTATGAGTCTTNACTCATACTCTAGTGTGTAAGACTAACGTGAACTGGAGACCTTTAGTGTGTAAGACTAACGTGATAACC
>NW_019657145.1:0-373 GCF_002806865.2 Cucurbita pepo subsp. pepo
ATGTCCTCCTCAATAGTTTGAATGCTAGGTTGTTGGGTTTTAAACACATAAAGGATTTGTATCAACCTGACATGTTCTTTGCTCCTTTTATTGAATCTTGTGAAAAAGGACTCATTATGAATAATTACTTGTTGTTAGATGGAATTTTGTTCCGAAAAGGCAAACTTTGCATACCATGTTGTTCCATTCGTGAGCTACTTGTGAAGGAAGCTCATGGAGGTGGTTTGATGGCACACCATGGCGTTTCTAAATCTTATGATATGCTTNTCGTGAGCTACTTGTGAAGGAAGCTCATGGAGGTGGTTTGATGGCACACCATGGCGTTTCTAAATCTTATGATATGCTTTCTGAACATTTTTTTTGGCCTAAAATG
>NW_019657146.1:0-373 GCF_002806865.2 Cucurbita pepo subsp. pepo
ATTATTTTCATTTTTCCAGCTTTTATTATTTTCAATTTTTCTATTTCCATTATGATTTTCATCTAATTATTTGTATGTACATTACGAATTGTATTTTGAATATGTAAATTAAGCTAGGATGACAGAGCTCATGTAAATGGTAAGGGCTCAAGTCACTAAACCCTCAACTCCAACTTGCTACAATATCACTATGTGGGTCTTTCAGCAACTCAACCTCAACTCCCACTAGATTCGTTGTACCGGTACTTTTCTTCAATTCTCTGACAGTCTTTGTGAAGCTAACTCGTTTCTGTTTCCTCATAACGCAGTTCTCACAAGGACTCATANTCTTCCGGCATCTTCATTCCTTTGACGCTCATATGTCCAAGTCTAT